>NC_140371.1:13380000-13482500 GCF_054491055.1 Hypomesus nipponensis | reverse complement strand
CATCACGGTGTGTGTGTGTGTGTATGGGGGTGTGTGTGTATGGTAATAGGATTACTCTTGGCACAGGGAGGGAACATAAACTAGTGCAAAATGGAGGTGGTACTCAGCAGGGTATAGAGCTTAGCCGGGCCTAATTGACTAGATCCAAATTAAATATGCCATCATCGGAGCTGTGACCAATGGATTTGACTTATTCAGTTTACAAAAATAGAGACCATTAACCCCTCAGCAGAATGCCCACATGTGTGTGCAGCTCCAACGTGTGTGTTCCCCTGTCTGTCTCCCGTTGTCCCTGTTCGCCACCTAGACAAAGAAACTCTGGATCGTGCTCAGGATTTTTGTTTGGCTCCATGTTGAAATGAGATGTTTTGTGCGTGCACTGTTTGTGTGTGTGATGTGGGATATTGTACTACTGTATGTACATTATTTTGTGCTTGTGTGTGGGTCTGTTTGTGTGTGTGTGTGTGTGTGTAAATGAGGGGTGATTTGCTCTGTCCAAGCAGTCTCTTACCAGCAGCTGCTAGCTTTCCCAACAGGCCTTGCTTTAAACAGCCTCAATTTGCCTGCTGAATCCTGTAATTGGGCCACCAGAGGAATCTACCATGAGAAGGGATGAGGAGAGAGGGATGGGGGGTAGACAGACAGAGACAGACAGGGAGGGAGAAAAAGAGAAGGGGGAAGAAAAAAGAGGTAAAGGGTGACAGAAATGTGTCGCCACTACCACAAAGAGCCTGGTTACTTCTTTATGGCTTCATCATCATCGCCCACAAATTCCTTCTAGCTTGTCTAATTTAAATATTGTTACTTTCCTTTCTAGGTCAATTAAATGTAAGTGATGTGTTATATTCTTTTATGACCAATTAAATTAATAGGTTATTACAGAGGGGGGAGAGAGAAAAAGAAGAAAAAAAACGTTATCTTATTTGATTAAGGGAGCATGGGTTCATTATATTTTATAAGCAATTTTCATTAGTTGGGTTGGAGATTCTTTTACCTCAGGGCTAAATTGAGCGGTTTCTAGCCCAGGAGAGACACAGGACCTAAAAGGGAAGGTGTGCCTAGCAGTCACACTCCAACATTACTTACAACTCAAGTCAATTAGTCCTGCTTAACAAGCTACGTTATGCTCTCTACCCAATGACGATTATGGAGCTTATAGCCTCGCCAAACAATACACCTGTCCATTGGGATAAAACCACGCAACTCAAGCAGAAGAGAGTTGAGGCTTTTAATAGAGAAATAATGACTGTTTTATAACCCTGTCTCTCTCTCTCTCTCACTCTCTCTGACTCTGTCTCTCCTCCACCCTGCCTTTTTTGCTTCCACAAAAATATTACCCTAGGGTGGCCCAAAAAACAGTAATTTTCATGTTCCAGGACAATGGTTATCACAGGGAGAGAGAATTAATTATGGGGTGTATGGAATTTTTGGCCCTCCCTTTGCTTTCCCCAAAACGTTGAGATGTTGGAGGCAGAATGCTTGAGTGAACTTTGTCTGTAACCCCTAGGCAGCCAATGCCGGCTGGAAATCTTTTGTCCGTGCCTCCGTTGCTCCAATCATTAAGCACAAGTTTGTTAACCTTTGATGGAGGGGTCACACCCCACCGCTACCCCCAGCCCTCATTCCCCTTTACCCACCACCACCTTCTTCCTGGTGGCTGAACTTTTACTTCTAATGAAGGGGTAAAAACAAGGTTCCGTCGGGGGATTTTGGCCCCTTGTATTGTCTGTGTGAATGTCCCCCCATTGATTCAGCCCCACAGGAATCCCACATAGAAAAGACTGAAGACCAGAAACTCAATGTATTGATTGGCTTATTAAGGGGGGAGAAAAAAAGAACAAACTGTTAGCAATGTCTGCTCCCTCAAGCATGTGTTCGCGTTTGTTCGTCCGCGATGAATACTTTCGTTGAGCCTGGAAAGCGTCAGTGGACGAACATAGCCCTAATACAAGGTTAGGATTGCATTCGATTGCATTAGAGGGTACTCAATTTTCCTCTTACAGTTTCCAACAGGGTGGCCTACCCCACAATGAGGTCTCTCACACCTATCTTTCCAAACAGCCAGGTGAATGTTGAGGGATGACGCACAGTCAGTGGAGGGCCCGCGTCCACCCGTCCTTTGTCCCCCGGCGACCACAGCTCTCTGTCCTTTTCCCAGCGGCCATTGTGTCCTCCTTAGTGGCCCTCTTAACCCCATTGTGTGTGTGGCACACGCGTGGACAAGCTCGTGCGGTCTCAGGTGACGCCTAGCAATGAGGCTCACCTCGCCTCTTTCCTCTCGGCACAATGGCCTGCCTCTCCCTGTGGCATTTCTTCACCCAGAGATAGATTGGGGTTATTGTTCTCTCTGCAGTAGAGGTGTATGGCTCGAGAAGGGGAAAGATGGATTCTTTTACCTCATTTTTCATCAGCAAAGGCTTCTGGCCTCAGTGTGACTTGAGAACGGTGTTTGTTTCGGGGGTTTTGATCGATGCGTTGCCTTCAAGATATTTGTACAGGAGGTAGATTAATTGACTCAGCAATTTGACATGATGTGCATGTTCATTTCTTTTCTATGGCTCGGATCAATAAATGATGAAGCATGTCTGTTGATTACCCATGAGCCTTTTGCGAATTCTGTGGAAGTAAATTGCTCATAGATACCGACATGGGGCCAGCTTTGGATAACTGAATGCATAACGGTGGATAGCAAGGTTTGCTACATTTTGAATCCAATTTTTGTTGGGGGGTTAACATAATTGGTTGTCATCATATAGAATTGCACTAGATTAAAGTGATGTTTAATCCAGTGAACTAATTGTCCAATTAACTTATTGTATGATAACTTTGGCTTTGTGGTTGTTTGCATATTTTGTTTGTTTCAAGGCGTGACAGTTACCTACTGTTAGCTTTTGGGTTCTGTTGATATAGGTTACAAGTTTCCACAGGTCCCATGATGAAAATGTTCACATTGAAGTGATGTCATTGTCTTAACCGTGCCCAATTAATCAATTCTTCCTTTCTACCAATTCCTCAAAAAAATGCCTTTATTAGCAGGTCAGATTCTGTTTCCAGTTATCCAAATGGTATTTATTTGTTTGGTGTTTTACTGTTCTGTAGCGGTAATATGGCCAGTGGATCAAGATGTCTAACTAGAAATTAAGCAAGATAAACAGGATCATCACATACAAACAATGTCATGTGAGAACTACAGTTAAAGTAGATAAAGGGTGTTAGTCTACACTGTTGTTCCTGTAGCATTAGCGTGTGCTTGGGATTAACGCACTAAAGCCCTCCGAGAGGACACACAAACACACACACAGTGACCCCTCTCATGACCCCGGTGAAGGGCAAGGCTCGATGCCCCGGATTAATGCACATAGCGATGCTCAGCGTGACGGTCTGGTCCCTGAGCACTCTGGTTCCTCGGGGAGGTCCAGTGCTGCCGTGTCCAGTGTTACCTTCAGTGTGTTCAGGGCAGCTACCAAGGCACACGGCAATCCCATGGGGATACTATCCACTTGTGTCTGTGCTAGTGCCAGAGTCATCCTTAGAAAGAGAGGTTAGCCTTTTTTGGTGGCGCTTCACTGGCCTCCTGGCACTTCGAGTATGCAGTATTGATATGCGGTATTGTTAGTGAACTTGAGTCCTATTTTGCAGTTGTAACTGGTGCATGCTGTTTCCGACTAAGGTTTTAATGTATCCTGTATTGTGTGTGACCTCATTTTTTTCCTGACAAATTGGGCCTCTGTCAAAAGTGAACCTGTGCTTGTGTAATTTGCAGCTGTTGCATCTTTCCTTGTGTTCAGATTTCCGTAACATCTATTGTTCATTCCCCATTAGTCCAACAAAGATCAGTTGAACAACACTCTTGTAAAACATGTGCATTCTCTATTTCCAAGATTTCACCCCATAGACAATTCTTGTCACATGATGACAGGTACATTCTTCAAGTTTTTACACACCATGGTGAAACTCCTCACTCACGCACCATTCTGTTTCTCCTGTCCTAGGACTGCAGGGCAAACGAGGGGGTGACCTCTCACAGTGGCCCACTTGGCGCGGGGATGGGACAGCCTGACTACATTACCCAGCATCCCCGCTCCACCTCTGAAACCCAGGAAGTCCAAACTCCAATTCTGCTTATCCGCACCTTGGGCACATCCGCACCATCCAGGACCCCGCTCCGATCCCAATCCAGCCATGTTAATGCACAGAGAACAAATAAACATCCCTCCAATCCACCCCTGACCTGCGATGCCCCCACCAAGACACCCGTTGCCCATCTCCTGGACACCTCCCGGGTGGTAGACACTAACAGATTCCTCCATGAAAAGTGATTGCGATTGAGAGAAACAAAACAGAAAGAGACAGATTGGGGTTTTCAACCCTAAAGCAACCTATAATGTACCAGACTCCTTGATTTAAAAGACTTTCTTCGGAGAACTCCACTCTTTGGGCAATGGATTCAAACCAAGGAGAAGCCAATGTCTGTATTTGCTGGGACACTAACAGAACTACGGGTGCCCTTGATAATAGGATTGAAGTAAGAAAGGAGAGAGGACAGTGAAAGACAGAGATAGAAAGTAAAACTATATCAACCCTGAAAGGGGGAGGGAGGAAGAGATACTGTATACTGTTGTACAATTACGCTGGACTCTCACGAGAACTGGGAATTTAAGTATTGTAAATGCTATTGTATTGTTCTGCATATTATGTTGTTTCTAATAGATTTTTTTTTTTTAAAGGATGTGAACTTTTTCTTTTGGTTTCTTTCCACACTATGTGTGTGCCGTCTCCCTAGACTTTGACCTCCTCCCTTTGGATCACCTTGCGTTTAAAAGAAACAAACAAAAACATATGTGAATAAACCAATAATTCGATCAACAAGTCATTTTCCGGGCCTTTTTTGGGGGGAATGAGGGGGCATTCTTGTGTCAATGTTACACCTTGGATGTCCCGTTGAATTATTGAATACCTCTAAACCTGTCCCAGAATTCCACTGATGTACTCTTGGTCACCAGGCTGAACATTGCATGTGCAATGCATTCTGTCCCCCATGTGTTTGAACTGGCATTTGCTCAGGAAAAGTACACTCTCCGAGGAAGTTATGGGGGAAAAGAAGCACATTCGTTTTGATTTACCAGCTGATGTACGAGCCACCATGAGACACAAGGGGCAGTACAAATGGTGTGTGTGTGTGTCTGTGTGTGATCAATGCATCCATTATCCAAATTCTTTTTAAAAAAACATGTATGGCAAGCATCTACTAGATTCCTTTGAGAAAAGTTTATCTCTCTCACAGCTGTATTTGGAGGAGTGTATGAACATGCTGTAAATAAATCTTTTTGTGCAAAAAATTTAAACTGTAACCAATGGTGGAATCATGAAGATGTTAACTGGTATTATGCATTTATGTTGGAGCAATAGTTTGGTATATTCACGTAGAGTGTGTGTGTGTCTGTCTGTGTGTGTGTGTGTGTGTGTGTATGTGTGTGTGTGTGTGTGTGTATTTTATTTATTTATTTTTACAGTACAAAACAAATCCAAGATAATATACACAGGATGAAGCACTGATAGTGTATATGTGTTTAATCTGTTTAACGCTTTCCTCTTTTTCTATCTCCATCTCTCTCTCACTCTCCCACACACACAAACACACACACACACACACACACACACACACACACACACACAAACACTCCTTACTTGCTATTGATAGTCTACAATCTGGAACTCTAAACAGATCCCTGCTACTCCTTCAGTTAATAACAGAGAGGGAAACATGGTAAGCATTACATAATTTCATGAAAAAACATGAATATTTTTTTATCATTATTATACAATTACTGCCATAATGTGCATCAATGGGTCTAGCTATAGGCTGTACTAAGAATGCATTGGAATAAATTAGTAGATTTGTGTTTGGACAAAGATTCAAGGCTGCTAATGTGTAGGCAACACAAAACAAACATAAAGGCGGACTTTTCATGAGTGTTTTCCTTGATCTGGAGGTGGGGGTAGTTAGAGGCTAAAGTTCCAAAAAGAAAGCATAGCCCCTACTATTGCATTATTGCCAAAAACATTTCCAAAGAGAGATTGGTCTCCTCTCGTTATTGCATCCAGTCAAAAGCTCCGTGAAGAATGCTGAAAACAGTGCACTCGGGCCGCTTGTTGTTTCCTAGATACACTAAAGTCAGTAGCATGAGTGGTGAGAAAAGTTGACTCGATAAAAGACCGAAAGTTTATTTCATTTTAATAGATGCATCTCGAAGAGCAGCACAGAATCTTAAGTCCGGTTTTCAAAAGAGCATGTAGCATACAAGGGACTGACTGTTGTGTTACAGACAATATGCGCACATAAATCGTTTCGCTCTCCCTCGAACTTGCAGTTTTCCGTAACTATTGTATTTTTACTGCCTTTGCCTAACTGACTACTATTTACACTCAAGAAACCCGCCTTAAAAACCCAGACGACGTTTTAATTGCATCGCCTCTTCTTCATAGCTCGAGACTCAAGGGCTCTGAAATTTGAATTCCTGAACCGTTCGCCGTTGGGAGCTGTGGAGACACAAGCAGATAAATCCCATGTTTGACTGCCATCTTTAGGGGGCCTGGGTAACTGTCCACAAGGGGACATTTTTAGAGGAGACGTCATACAACATTCAAGAAAGACATGGAGGATCGTCTTGCTTTTTCCGCACACAAACTTGTCTTTAAAAGGGTGCACTCGTTATTTCCTTTCGTAGGCTGATCTATTCCTGCAAATTCTAGAACAAGCGATAATTAAAAAATATTTAAAACAAATGTCAATGTTGCACACTGTCCTTTCATTTTGTGAAAATGGTAACAGTCCATCAAATAGTTTTAGATGTTTGTTTTCCCCAAAACTTTTTCTTATCGCTGACTGAATAATTGTTTTCTGGATGACAATAAGGTAAGTAGCACAGGGCTGGAGTGTATGATTTAAAATAAGAGTTGGTGGTGCTTTTCATAATGTTAATAGAATTAGTTTGTCTTTTAAATAATTCGGAAGTGTCAAATAGCGTGCAGACCATCAACATTCTCTCTGTCGTTATCAAACACAGACACGCACACAAACACACACACTGACCGCGAAGTGAACTGTCAATGTAATGGATGGAGGAGAAATGTGTTCCAGAACTGTGGAGGTGCCCGAACAGGCCTGTCTTCCTACCATAACAACAGAGCCGGGCAGCAACGGCCCCAACGGTCTGTCATTCCTGCTCTATAGATAAAATGCTTTTGGTTCCTTTCGCAAAGTTACACAAGCATCTGCATGTCACAAATTGCATTGCTTGAGCCTACGTTCAGACAAAACTCCTTATAGTGTAATCCATACAGCCATGTATGAATAGACAAGTATTTTCTTATCCATGCTCAAACTAGTCATGTTTGCTTAATCGAGGCTAGGTATAGACTATATAATACCCATTTAGGTTATATATATATATATATATATATATATATATATATATATATATATATATATATATATATATATATATATATATATATATATATATATATATATATATAACCTAAATGGGTATTATATAGTCTATACCTAATATTATTTAAAACAAGTAGGCCTAGCCTAGTAGATGCGTAATATTAACATAGCCTACTCTTATATAGGCTATTAAATATAAAAATACATGTTTTTAGGAGCCTTTGCCCATTATGTCGCATAGTTCAAACAAATGATAAAAGTAATATTTGTAATGTAGCTATTGAATTGAATGCAATAGCTTTCACTCTTTTTTTTACTAAAACTATTAAATATATCAACATAAAAGAGCAGAACGCAGAGCCTATAATTAAAAGCTGTAGGCTAATTAAAATGATATCCTCTACTCTTAAGTACTTGCGTACCCTTTAAGTATTTGCGTTATTTCCAAAGTCTTGAACTAAAAAAGTTGCCCCAGTATGTATTTGGGCCAAACGGTGAGGATGGTGTCTTTCCAAACCGAACCCCAAAATAAATTGCATTCGAGGCAAAGCAAGAGTGTCTTATTCGTTGATAGTAATATATTCAATAAAAAGGACTCCATGTAGACCACGATGAATAGGCTACTCATGATATACGCTCTCTGTGTAGTAAATAGAATTTAAAAAACAGCCTAGGACCTGCACGTCAATGGGCTACTAATATAGGTCTAGGACCACTGTTGATGAGATTAATATAGGCAGATGATAACCTATTAGGGTATGCTCTGGCATCAAGCTACACAACAACAGCTCCCAGTCTCAACCTCAAACTTCACCGTTAGACCTTCAAAGGTCGTATGGCAGCTGGTTTAGAAACAAAAGAAGGAAAGGGGGGGAGAGAAAAGTCTGTAGGGAGAAAGAAAAAGAGAAGGACTGTTCAGCTCCGAGCTGGAGCCATTTTGGATGTCATCTGTTTCCTTGGCGACTGGGCCCGGCCCTCAAAAGCCCCTTGGGCGCGCGGATTGTTTGAGAGAAGCCCGCTATTTTCTGCGCTATCATTTATCACTGTCACCACATAATGATTCCCCTCGCAGCTCCTTATTGATGTTTGTAATTGCATTATCTCATAAGGGGGATGATCAATGGAGCCGAGCAGAGCATCGCAGGGTCAGGAGATGCCGGATTGCTGTTTGTCCATTTAATACAACAGGCGCTCATTATCGGTCCAAGGCTGAATCTTGTAACACACTCAAGCAGGATTTCGCCTGTTCTCCACTGAGATTTCACAGATAATCTCGTTTCATTTGTTTAACCCCAAGACACTGTTGATAAAATTTACAAATACAAGAGACTGAGACAGGGAGTAAAAAATAACAGGATTACGCACGTGGAGATGTGTTGGAAAATTGAGCAAGTAGGCTGCATTTCCAAAGTTAAAGGTGTCTTTGGAAATGAGTCGTGGTTTGGAAAAAGCAGTAAACGGTCTGAGCTGGTCAAGTATTCAACGTTGACCCTAAAGAGTCAAATGGCCTGGAAGACAGAGAAGACAAGTAAATGACTTGATAAGAAAATTGTGGCGTTAGCTCTATTTTCGATCAATCTGACAGGTCAATTGATATTCCTCAATGAGGTAGGTTATGTTATTGCTTTAAAGTTTCTAAAGAAATGTCCATAACAAGGCATAGAACCATAATAGCTGTTGACATCCACGTAGAGAAAATAAAGTCATAATATCATATTTCAGAATCCAGAGAGACTTCAGCCCTATACCCCTCTCTCCAAAGGACCATAAGGAATACTGACATGTTCCTCCGTTGTGAATAACAAGCACACGCTCACTCTCTCGCTCTCTCTCTCTCTTTTTCTATCTTTCGCTCTCTCTCTCTCTCTCTCTCTCTCTCTCTCTCTCTCTCTCTCTCTCTCTCTCTCTCTCCTTCTGTAGGCTTCGTGCGATTCCCTTACAGAATTATTGGTCTTACGCAAGATACAATTGTATATTAATGTTTTTAAGATGATGTGTTGTTTGAACAGTCATGCAAGAACAGTAACATAGCAGAAAACAACTTGATTGGGATGTTATCCCTATCAGAGTGTATTCCGTTACAATCTGATTTGCGCGAGAACGAAAAAATATGCTTTAAATGCATTTATGTAGGCCTACTGTATCTTTTCTTTTTAACAATATCCTACTGTCTTTGATAACACATATTTTATTTGTTACTAACAAAACAAAACAAAAACCATGAGTGTTTGTATACATCATTTTACGTTATGTCAAATGCTCAATTAATGGAATTTTGTAAATATTACCCATGCATGTCCTAAGCGTGCAGCTCGTCTCCGGCGCACAAGGAGCCCTGTCAACAGTTATGCATGCGAATATGTGGGGGAGAGGTTGGAGACGTGAGTGCCAGTGTGTGCTAGTTTGTGCTAGCCACAGATGCAGTGTTTCTATGGAGAGAATTATTATGTAGCAAGTAAATCGAGGTCAACCGTTTTATTTCATGCTCTGCGTTTGTTGATAAAGCTTTTTCTTCAACATTACATTTGGAAAACCTTTACGCATACGTAGCCTAACATTATAGGCCTTTTTCCTAGCCACATAAATTCAACAACAAAATATGCAGCTGCAGTTCACTGACAATAGCGTCCCGATACGAACTAAATAATAACCAAGGAGTCTGGTACAATGGGGCCATCACAACAGACAAATAGGCTATTGGCAAAACTGGAGCATCTGCATCGCTCTTTCACTCTCTGTCTCAGGCGTGCTCAATCTGGCTCCCTCTTCTCTCGCAGAAGTAAAGGAAGGTCACCTTGGCAGTGGAAACCAAAAGGCAAGGCCATGGGAGCCAGGGAGAGGGGCACCTCAGATATCAGACGCGAGAAGTGCGCGCCAGGTCGACTTCTCTGCTCACCTGGTGAGACCGAATCCAATAATAGCGACGACCGTGTTAGTCTTTAATGAGTGCCCCCCTCGACCCCCACCTGCTCCCGGGGATAATACCGACAGTCCCAATGAATGCCAAAACGCACTCAGCATCATCTTCCCTCTCCTCTTTCTCCGGTTATAAGTATTATGTTTCACATTGTACAATAAGTACTTATGTTCGCTCTTCGCTTTGATCCTGGCGCGCCTGGAGAAAGCACCTGACAGTGAACTATGACGCAACTCTGGTGAGACAGAAAACAAACCCCGCTGTCGAGGACATTAGACAGTGCCTTCACACACTGTCTCTCTGAGTCCCTTCCCAGGTGTGAGATTGCAATGAGATTAGAAGCAGCAGCAGTCTCACGTTAAGGTTCCAAAAATTATAGCATCCCTTGTCGATGGTTTGTGCATAAAATGTCAACCAAAACACACATCTTTCTTTGACAAAAATGACATCATAAAAGTACTGAATATTAGCTATAGACAATAATTTACTATACAAATCAATCAATTCATCATAATAAATCACGGTGGCTATTGCATACCCCTTTCTTTATATTTATATTTGTATTACGCTGTGTGTTATTATCATGCACTCTATGAGTTACATATCCTAGTGAAAAAAAATTATATTATATCTTGAAACTTGGTCATGGTGTAAGATATCTCAGCGGCTTCTTTTCGAATTTGAATACTTCGCCCTATAGGCCTAGGGCCCAGATCGTTTTGATCTGTCTGTCCTAAAATGAACATGGACCGAGAGCTCAAGCTTAATTCATTGTACTGAAGGTTAAAAACTCCTGGAGTAGGAATGACCTCCAAAAGTAAACACTGGCAACGCAAGTTGAGACAGGACGCAGGAGTGCGGCATTCCAGCCATAACACAACATGATAAACTGGAGGCCTGAAGCCACCTATTCTGTTCGTTTGTATTTACTTACACTCTCCACCTTCGCTGACCCATTCTATAGACTAGCTTTATGAAAACTAAACTAATCATTTAACGTAATTTTGTGCTAAAGGGGAAATGGTAGATATCACAGTTTACATTGAAACAATTCATTTTTGAGAATGTAAGTCGACTGTAACTTTTATTAAGTTGCCGGGGAATCAGAAATGTTGTTAGGTTAACTGAAGAAAACAGTAGAAATTATAGTTATGTGGAGTGATGCAACTGTCTTTCACGTTTTAACATGCCACGTGAATGTAAATGTATGTGACCTCCAGTAGGCTACGGGACATTGTTCAGCCTAGACTTGTTTGCATTGAGCAACGTTAAGGCTAGAAGATGGAAACACAGTCTCCAACACAGGCCCTACATTCCTTACATTTATCAAATTGGGACCATTCCCAGTGGGATCATCTCCACGCATTAGTGATCCCCCAAAAAATTGCAGTGAGAAAGGCCTACGTTCTCACCTTGTCAGTTTGCGACGCGGTACTTCAGTAAGGGGCGCACGTGTTAATCAATTCAGCAGACTTCCCCGCCATTGTTATTCACTGTGGATCATTTTCGACAGCAATTTAAATGCATATCAGTGAATGCATTGTTTGTAACAAAAGCTGATTCGGCATCAACTTTTTAAAGACTTGCTTTACTGTGCTTTATCGTTTTTAACTTCTACGTTTGACTTCTGTATTTTTAGGTAACCTATGTGCTCTTATTGTCCTGATTAAGTTCTCAGTTAGCATATTAAATCATACATGATCTTTTATCTTTCATGTTTGTGTACAGTGTGATGAGAAAATAAGGTGCACATACATTCATTGCATCCATTACAATTGTATAAACTACAAACTTTAACTATCCATTTCTATCTGCTGCTTGTCAACTATGTCTCGTTAATGTTATGTCAATAACTGTTTCTCTGTGTTATTGACACTCTTTCACCAACTGTGAATTAGGACTGTAGTCATATTCCAAAAGACTGGGTATCATGCCACAGGATATAAGCGTTTTAAGTCAGTCAAACTTCTAGGCTACACCTACCCTGCCAGAGTAAAGTATTTTTTTCCCAGTATGCCTACAACTTGCTTCATTGTTTTTCCTTGTCTCCATCAACCTCAGAGATCGCATCGCACAATTTCCAAAGCAAATCTTAGCCAGGGGAGCGAAAGAGGGTGCCTTAAGGTCCAGCTCCACAGAACACTCAGTGCCGTGCTATGCTTGCCTTCTGCGCAATTTATGGACCATGGACAGTTTGTAAGAAGCAATGTAGTCTATCAGAGAGGCAGGCGGATTGAGCACATGGGAGACGTTTCCACGCAGGAAGCAGTGTTTTGGAATAATACGCACCCTGATAAAGATGTTTCCCCCGTGACGTAAAACGGCGGGGAGCCCGAACGGCCACTTATTATTTCCGACCAGATATGAAGGAGGGTCTTTTGAGTCATGTTTATTTACTGTAGGTCTAATGGATGCAATAACGTTGAAATTGTGTGTGGTTCGAATGAATTTCTTCTTGAGTTTTAGGAACCAATAAAAACAAATAAACTAGAACAAATATGTTTTAATATGATGCACTCACTGTGGCTCGTTTGTGTTTCATGAAGTTAATTAAAAACGGCAAAATAAAAACACAAAGCTAACTCAGGTAAATGTATCGTGACCATAAAGGAATACAAACACATTTTGGATGTCTAGGCCCAACTAAAAAGCCACGGAAACGGTTATTGTCAGTACTTTAAACAGCAGATTCCCTTGGAACATGACCCACTTGTAATATGACACCACATCAATTGTTACGCCTGTCAAGTTGCAGACATACGTTAAAATACTCCTTCTTTTGAACTCCAAATGAGACTCAACTGCTAATGCAGCAACACTTAATGGAAGCCACAATAATGATCGATAAAAGAACACCCTATCTAACATTGGTAACTTCACAGCTGTCAGGGGTTGGAGTCAGAAGGACAGCTTGTTATGCAAATGTATGACGTGGCCAAGTAACAGTGACAGGCAGGACAGAATCTGACATCAATGAAGACACAGCTTGTCTTCTTGGACACTTTCTCTTGTTGCGTTTGCAGTGCATTTGCGCGCGTGTGTGTGTGCATGCATCAGAGAGGGAGAGAGAGATGAAATATGGGGTTATTTTTCATCCATGTGTGACATAGTTGAGTTTAGTGTTTAATGTAACTTGGGGGATGTTTGAATCCAACTTTGGATACACTAAGAGCTTGAAACAGAATGCCTAAATAGTAAAAGAGCTCTAAGATATAAACCAACTAGCTTTGTTTTCGTGTTCGGTGGCTGGCCATGTCAATGAAATATCCGTTGAGATAAGAGACACTAACCCAAGACTGTACATTTCACAGAAAGCTTTTAGCGGTGAACAGGAGAGGGTATTGTTAAGCAGTGTGATAGATAAATTGTAGGAATGTTTGTGTTAGCCACTAAAGCACGGTTACATTTATTAGGGTTAACATAAGCAGGGTCCCAGTCAGCAAATTGAACGAACACCAATGACAATTTCAAGGTAAATAATAAGCACTTATGTGAGTGGGTAACCTGAGTGGCACCTTTCAGGTGGTGGTGTGAAATGACTGAGTGCATGAGTGTGTGTGTGTGTCCACTGGTGTACCACAGTTCTGTGGAAAATTGGAGCACAGGGCCAGTTATATAATATACTGTATGGGAACCTAGTCTTTTCAAAACCTCAGTAGTCACATCCCGATGTCTGATGATCCAGCCAGTGTCCCCAGGAAGGCAATCTCAAAATGTATAGTCTACATTCTCCAGCATGTGAATAGCTAGAATGTATTTCAAATCCCAAATCCTTGTACTAATGGAATTGTATCAATTTCATTAGTGGTATCGGCTCCTATGCTCAAGCTAAAGACTCACAATGTGCGCACATTGCAGTAAATGACTCATTTTAACTGTACTAGTATACTCAACATTGTGTTCTTAGATGCAGGACACTGTATTGGCACAGCATTGCTGTTGGTATAACCTTGGTATAACCTCAGGATAGCAGGCTTTCTTTTTTTAAAGCATTCTACATTGCTGTCAAAATGGAATGACTGAATCTCTTCAATGCACCCTGTCTAAATGCTTCTCTCTCACCACGACTAGTAGTCCAGACCAAGGCTCTGTTCTTCGCCACAGCCGGTAACTTTACAGATGAATTGTGGCTGAGCGTTAAACTGTACTCGAGCCACAGTCAATGTTTATGTCTACCAATCAAGTGCAATGTGTTTATCTTATATGGTATTGTAGGGTTCTGTCTTTCTAAAACATGCCAGACAGGAACAACTGTTGGGGTTGCATCTGCAAAAAAAAATATTAATGTCTAGATTTAGTTTGAAATGCAAAACGTGGTGCAAAATGGGGGAAAGTGTCCTGATAAGGATGGAAAACTTGGAGATTGAACGTAAAAATTGAACAAAATGAGAACATACTGTTGTGTAATTGAGAATGTAACTGCACCACAGTCACCGGTGTGAAAAAGAACACCTGGGGTGTAGCTTCTGATATGATGTTTCCCAAGGAAGTCTACTCAGTGCCACCTCGACATCCCTTGAAATTGAATATTACAAGGACCAAACTAAAGAAGTTCTGAGATGTGTCTACTTTTTCTTCTTTTCTTTCTTTCTCTCTTTCTCTTTCTCTTTCTCTTTTCTCTTTTTTCTCTTTTCTCTTTTCTCTTTTCTCTTTTCTCTTTCTCTTTCCTTCTTTCTCCCCCTCTGTCTGTATGCACACATGATCATGTGTGTGAGTGACCCCAGTTTGTGTGTTTATGTGTGTGTGCAGATTGAGGGAAGAGATTAGGCCTCTTCTCCCTGCCCTTGCCCCATTGGCAACTTGAGCCTCTTTGTGGGGAAGTTTGGGGACCCAAACGGTTTTGTCCTTGTAACCACACGTGAGTGCAAAGCAAACAGACATTTAATCCTGATGGACAGAAGGACTTGACATCAATTTGTCTCCGGGGTGGAGACCCAAGGCCCTGCACGGCCAGTTCCCCCTGGCTTCTCCCTCCTTCTCCTCCCTTTCGTCCCCCTTCTCTCTTTTGTCTTCCTCATTTTGGATTAAAGCTGGAGTCGTGTAGGACTACCTCCTCCTCCCTGGCCATTCCTCTCCTCTACAACATGGGTAGACGGTGTAACTGTGTGGTTTCGAAGCTGCCTTGGAACTCACACTTTGGAAAGCAGACAAGGAAATGGGATGTGAGCACTTTAGAAAAACGTTTTTAATTAATTAATCATTAAAAAAAAATTATATAGCAGGCAGTGTTTGTAGATCTTGTACATTTATGGCTTACACTTAGTTACCTAAGCCGAAAAATATGGCGATTCAGCAAATAATGAAAACAATTATTGTACAATTATACAATACATTATACAATACTAATGAAAGGTAAATAAATCAACCACCAAATTAAACACAAACAAGTGATGTAGATTGGATTTGTTTGTGATCAAAAGACGGCGAGAGCGACAGAAAGCAATTTAAGCAGTGTCATAGAGGCAGTATTGCATAGGAAAACCTTAGTAAACTTGTTGCTTTCTCTTACAGTTCCCCTTTCTTTTCCCCCTTCTTTTCTTTCTTTCCTCCCCCCCTCCACTCTTTCAAGGTAAAAGACGACAGAGGAGAAAAAAAGGTCCAGGGGTGAAGCAGAGGACACTGTGTCTTGTAAAACATATGCACTTAATATTAGAGACATAAAACTTGTTAAATGACAAGCTGATTTGGAAAATAGAAAGAGAAATATTTATGTGTCTGGCCCTAGATAGAGTGTTGTTTTATCCCTGGATAGCGAGGACCTGCCGGGGCACAGGTAACAACTGTCAACACACTAAGGGAGCGCACTGCAGGGACTGTGTGCACTCACTGTCAGATCAGACACCCATGTGTGTCCCGTGTTTTGAGATGGCTAGACAACGATAAGGCACATACAAATTAACAATGGTGACAGGTCAAAAGTCTGGCCTTGATTACAAAAGAAAGAAAATCCTGAAATAATTTTGCTTGGGTCTTACGTTTTAAACGCATCCGCACAGTGCTAGCTTGCTACACATTGAACACCCTCACTGATGACAAGGGGGGGGGGGGGGAATGAGAGGTGAAGAATCAAAACAGTGTCTACAGGGCGCTATGATTGAAAAGCTGCGAAAAGCAATTATGATTGGGAGAATGTGCAGGCCTCTCGTTTTAGAGGCTGGCAAGGATCGTAAATCGTGTGGCGGTTTCTGTTCGCTTTGAGTTAACCTTTCTGTGCCCCCCAGTGCTGGACTGGGATTTCCATACCCCCCTACAACTGAAGATAAGCCACATACAACCCCATACATTGACATTGCCAGAACAACACCACTGTGTATTTGAACACAGTTCTAGTACAAAAAGCACTTCAACAATTTCAACCATACAACCACGTAAGAAAACGAATGAAACAGCGTAAACAGTGGTAAATGAACAATGTAGTATATTTTGCAGTACCATGCCACATGATTGTATGATTGTTCTCTGCACCGATGATGCAACCCTTCTTGTACAACATGTCAGCTTTCAGAAATGTGGATGTTAAGAGAAGGAATCTTGTACAGTGATGGGCTGTGGTTAGCTGTTATAGGTTTGGCTGGACAGGGCTGGTCAGCTTGGCTCTTGTACACATATTCCTCTCTGCTTTCAATCTGCTGCTGGTGTTCTGTCAATAGGCAGATGGATGACTGTTTTCAAGAAAATGTAATTCAGGCTAATACGCATCAAAGTCTGACTGAATGGATGATTATACCCACCATATTTTGATTAGTGTTTTGATTCACTCATCCATACCTGAATAAACCATACCCGAAAGTTTCCCCTCAATCTTCTACAATGGCTGCCGGTCGCGGGTTCAGAGTTAACTGCTTTTGGCGCAGCATTTAAGCTGGAGACGCATGTGAGCAATGGTCATAAAGCATCGGTCATATGACCAACATTCAATAGTTTACCATCTTTAACAAAGACATAAAAGAGAAATGCAAGACATTTTGACAATAAAACAAGAGGAGATCTTTAAGAGGATGTTTTAGGTCAAGAGGATCAAATACAGGGATACTGAAACACACTATGGATTGTTTCAGGGCAAAGTTGGGGACATTACATTTCTAGTTAGACTTTTTAAACCCACTCAGGATATTTTGCAGAACAGGATGTACAAGAGAAAAATCTGTTAAAAGCAATCTTTTTGTTCCGCTAAAGCCATTTTATTCTAACCTGAACCCTAACCCATACTTGCACCACTCAATATGAATGCCTAACAATGTAATATTCTTTCAAACCTAATTCAACTCTTTGGTTGAATTGCTAGCCTAAAACATAAATATTTAACAATAATGCTATATATACTTGATGTGCCATCATGATGTGTCCAGTAGAGATATAAATTAGTTTGAATCATCAATAACCCCAACCTTTGCAGAAATATTTAATACATTAAATATGGTAAACAAAGTGAGTCAGTCAATTGAGTATAGTTTATGGTCCAACAACTAGGTTCCAAAGTTGTGTAACTACAACATATTGGTGTTCAGTTAATGTACAATTAAGGTGTGCTGAATTAATATGATTACCCTAGAAATGTATGTCATTTAATCTCCTCACAGACAGTTTCAGCATGTATTTCAGCCTTTGCCTAAAGAGAAGCTCTCAGATGTACCTCTTTAATGTAAACCAGCATGTACATGGAGCGAGTTACATAGAGTATGGCGATTTATGGTCTATTTGATCTTGAGGGAGAAAGTGTGATGCAGTGTGTGCGTGTCACAGTGTGTGTGTGTGTATGTATTTTAGTATGTTCATTGCCTAAGCATAACTCTGAAAGCCTGTTATACTCTGAAATAAAAAAAAATACTTCTACACACCTACGTACACTCTCTCTACACACATACACAGATTCATAAGTCTACTTTTCAAACATGGCCAAAACACTGAAAATATAGGACCTTAACATTCCAACAGGGTCAGGCAATTTATCAAATCCTCCACATTCTGGTTTCAATTACAAAGCATATTGTGAGGAGCAGCTATTTTAGCAGGTTCATTTGGCGCAGTCAGGGAGGTCCAGTCTTTCTGCCTCCACGTTTCTCGCCATAGAATGCTCGGTATCATGTACTTTTGGACTAGACTTACTTTGCTATGCTAGCTTAGCTTGACCAGTGAATTTTTGAGGGTTTGGGATGCAGCACCATCAACTGAGGACAGCAATGGTTGAATTTAAGCCCATGATTGAAGAGCATCATCACACATCTGTCTCTCTGGTTCTCTCTATTTTAAAATGGTGGTAATCCCTTTGTGTTTTCCTGTGTGTTTCCTTTGTTCTTAGTGTGTGATGTGCAGGTACTGCTTGGTGTCTATATTTGTGTCTGTGTTTGTCTGCATCGTTCTCTGTCCTTGGCCTTCTCCCCTCTCTCTCTCTCTCTCTCTCTGTCTGTCTCTCTCTCTCTATCTCTCTCTCTCTCTTTCTCTCTCTCTCTCTCTCTCTCTCTCTCTCTCTCTCTCTCTCTCTCTCTCTCTCTGTCTCTATCTGGCAGATAGCTATATACCTTTATAATTCTCTGAGCCAATGCTGACTCTTCTCCTTGTCTCACCTTTCTTCTCGCTGTCTTTCTCTCATTTTTTCTCTCTCTCTTTCCCCTTCTCTCCTATTCTCCTCTCTGTGGTAGAGTGGTGATAAATCCATTTTTTATGGCTGGAGAATTCCTCTCTCTCTGCAGGGCTGACAGCTCCCCGCGTTCTCAGGCCCTGTGTGGACCAGGCCCAGTCCTCCACCCTCCCCCCCAACCTCCACCTCCATCTCCATCTGGCCCTGATTACTGAGAGAGAAAGGGGGGGGCAGAGAGGTAGAGAGAGACCATTACACCAGCACAACCAGGGAGAAAGACACAGAGACAGACTCAGAGGCAGGGAGAGAGACAGAGACTTGAATCGTGAAACCCAGAGTAGATGTAGAGAGATGAAGCGAGAGATCCAAGGTGAGGACTACATGGGACAATATGGGAAGAAGGCTGGGAAGGGTGGGAGGGAGGGAGAATGGATTCAGGAGGTAAGGGGGTGAGTATGGGATATGAAGGAAGATGAGTTTAATGGGAGAAAAAAAGGTGGCTTCAAGAATAATGTGGAAAGTAAGGGAAAGGGTAGAGATTGTGTGAAGCTGAGTTTATGTTCTGGCTGGGTCGTTCTCCAGAGCATGAGCATGGTGGATCTGGAGTGTCATTGGTGTACACAGTAGAGGTGGACACAGCCAAAAGAGATTATTTGGAGAGAGAGAAGCCAGCTTGTGCAGAGTTGTTGTGTTCATGAACCCCTCCTCTGGCACCTGCCACAGAGGATGGAAGTAGTGCCAGAACACACTTACACAACATACTCTTCTCCCCATTCGTCCAGGCTCAAGCCAAACAATGACCATTATCGTTTTTCCATAATGTTTGCATGCCCTGGAAGTGAAGGCTGTTGAGATATGTTGTCTCTGGGCGAAAAAGTCTGAAAGAATAACAAAGTACTGTGTGTGTGTTTGTATGACACCTTAATCTGAAGGCTGACCACATTTTGAGGATACATGAATTGAATGTGTTTGGTCAGTTTTCATGAGCCGATTAGTCATTGACATCAGTTCTAAATCCTTTTGAATTTTTCTTTCACGTGTTGTTTTCTTTACAGATGTGAAGGTTAGTAATATGTCCCTTATCAATCTGAATTTACCCTAAGCCCTCATAGCTTTTTTCCAAATTCTCGTAACGAAATTCTCGGTAAGGAAACAAATACAAAGAACAATGACAACCTGTATTATTACTTTTGAAATATAGGACTATGACCTTAGTAACAAAATAATCATGATGATTTCTTCAAATTATTACACCACAGTATGATCCAATAATGCGTTTGTGTGAGTTTGTATGTGAGATGAGACACAGGAGGATGAAGCGTAGCTCTAAGGAATAACAATACCATTAAAGACCCACTGTGGGTAATATCAATCATTGTTGCCGTTAATGTCTGCCTGGTCTATTCAGATGGCCCCCTCTCTCTCCCTAATGTCCACCCATCTGTGTGTGGACGTGTTACATTCAAAGCACTTTAATCAACAATCGCTGCATCTGGACAGGATAATGAACAACATTGTTTATACCCTCATCCCTGTATGTTGGTGATAAATGCATATGCAGCATGCTAATGATATCATTTTAAAAGAAAAAAAAGAGACGTTTTCTGAATAGGGAGGATTGACTGTGGGCTTATGTATGTTTTCAGGTTATGATCACATTTGACAGTCAGCCAAGTGTTTATATGAGGTTGGGGATACCTGTGATGAAATTATGCAACTACTGTTTCCATCCATGATCCATGAGTGTTGCATATCAAGTAGTGTAGGCGGTATGAAACAGAGGCATGTTACATATAAACTAATTTAATTTATTGAGACTTAAATTCATAAAGTAAATATAATAGAATCTGTGCGTTACTCATAATGAGAAATGTGTTCCTAACAACCCCCTTACAGTAAGCGATTATTTCTAAATACACACAGTGAATTGAGTATACAGGTGTATTCATTCTCCACTCCTGTACCATAAATATAATTAGTGTGTCTTAATAATATGGAAGGTTATCATATCCACAAGGTTATAAACAAATTCATGAGGTCTCATGAAAAATGTACCTACATCTGGAACACAACAATAATCGACATTTGATTTTAAAATGAGAATTTAAAATCACCGCTTAGAAGGCTGTCATTTTTTTATAGCTTACCATACAGTAAGTATAATAAACACTTAATAATAATAAACACAGGAAAACACATATTTTCCTGTCAATAATAGAAGAATCACTGTAAAACCATTTAACACATTTAGCATAAAATAACAAATAATTCAGTATCATGCACATAAATTATCCCATTCAGATAAGCAACCATCAAAGTGAACATATGCAGCAACAGTTTGCATACCTGATCAGCTGATATTGGCAGTGCAACTATACCAATGCTTATGCCGGATGCTTACGTTTTAACCACATCAGCAACTCTGTGGCATTGTTTCACTACCTCTGAATTAAGATTGAAGTTGATTCAGTCATAACATTCTCCCTCAATGAGGCTTGATGCCCATTTCCTGTCACTGATACCATTATCTACTTGACATCATCCCATTGGAATAGCACTGGGAGGGTGTTGCAACTCAACATGTCGCCTCAGTGGAATACAGACTTGCATTCTGAGAGGCTAGCATGTCCAGTGCTTTGACAGCCTGTGGCAAATTTCCTCTCTAAACTGTGGAAGACCCTCCTGGACAGACCAGGAGTTCTCCCCAGCATCAGCCAGACTCATTGATAAAGACAGCCGTTCTTGGATGACACTGATAGCAATTTCAAAGCGCTTGGAAAGCTATTCGCCTGCCATTCCAGGTGGCCCTCCCTTCTTTATGACGCTCACGTGTCCTGAAAGGAATTGAGATTGAGGCAATTTAAGATAAGTTTGGGGAACTTTATTTGAGAGACTATTGAGATTGAAACGAGAATGGTTAAGTAACAGACAAGATTAAACGAGAGTGCGTGTTCACGTTATTTAACCTGACTTCTCAAGGTATTGCTGTAGCTGGACGAGATAGTCTGTAAATATTTAAGAAATAGTCTTTGAGGCACCAGTGGATTCCTCGTCTCATGCTTCGGTATCACCACAGAGTTGTTAGGTGCAGATGAACCCCAGAAGAACAGAGAAAAAGAAAGATAGGAATGTGTGAACAAATGGATTCATTTGGAGGCTCTGTCATCCCTTATCCACTGCTACTCAGCCTCTTGTGCTTTCTATTTATTTTACTCGGTAACCCACTTTTATACACACACACAAACACACACACACACAATCCTCCCCCCACCCCACACACAAACACCCTTTCTCACACACACATTTCTGTCCTTTCTCTTTGTCCAAATGAATGACACCAGTTCAGGGGCAACTGAGGATTCCTGCCTTGGTAGGTGGCATTGACAGGCGAATTATCCCTGAGCCTGCAGCAGCTGATTATCAGCGGAGAAGTCATCAGGGCTGCAGGCGTGTCCTACACCCCCTCCCTGTCACTCCCAGTCAGGGGGACGCGCTCCGCAGACTGCAGCCCAGCCCTCTTGACAGGTAATCCCAACAATAACAATTACTACCATTACTGGTGTCATAAACAATTGCCGACCCGGACCAGGGCAATAACAAAGCTTTATAATTCAGACGCCATATAAATAAATGACAACAGGTAACAAGTAATCTAGCAGAGAGGAGAGGGGAAGGCTCCTGGCCAATGTGATTTGCTACAGATAAAAGAAAAGGCACATGATAGCATGAGAAGTTTACCATGTATGGGTCACATCGGATATAGTCATATTTTGTTTATGAGGAGAAAATCATGTGTAAATGCCATATGAAGGCCTAGCCTAATGTTGAAATATTGATGATCCAATTCTATCTTTATAGGGGTATTGATTTAACAATTGAGAAGGTATGTTATTGTAAATCTAAGATAATCAGATATAGAAACTAAATTTATATTAAAAGACAGAATTTAGATATCTTGAGGTGTAGGAGATTGGCACTGGTCAACTTAACTTGATTGACAACATATATATATATATATAAAAGGAAAATGGATAGTGGAAATTGGTAATGAATAATTTTTCATGTACAGCAAAAATGTCTGGAGCAAGACAATGTAGAACAATCCAAGATATTTATTAAATTGTATTTGAGGGAAGCCTTAAATATAACTAGTACATTCAAGATGACACAGTCAGTGTTTCATATAGAAAAATTGCATGATATTAATTTGGATATTGCTAAATAAGTTACAGTTGTATACGTTTAACACAAAACATTGTTCCTTTGCGCACCTTTTTGAGTGTAAACTAACTTGCAATGCATTTCACCTTGAAAACCCAACAGCTCCTCTTGCACCGAAGCACTACAATAATTTGAAAGTCTTTAATGAGGAGAGCTGAGCAGCAATTAACACGTGCCAAAGTCGACATCATCAGGTGTCACTCTAATTTTCTCACTAAGGCTAAATAGATTTTTCCTTAACGTTTGCTTGTTTATACTGCCTAAAGGCAACGAGAAAGAGGATTCAGCGCGCGTCTTGTCCGACTCTCGCACATTTGATGCAGTTCGGTGATTAGCGCCAGAGAAAATCGTGTCTCGTCCGTCGTCTCGCCTCTTTTAGTAACAGTCAAATTAGACAGCCCAGCTAACAACGCATAATTTTGGTTCCTTGCAACAACACACGAGGTAGTGTTAAACAAGAGGACGTTTGGATACAATGTGCGCAAAGATGTCTGTATGAAAGTTTTTAATAATGTTGCATTTAAGCTCAGCTATTTTATTTAAATTATATTGAAATAAAATTGACTTTTATAGGCCTATTCAAGTATGTGGTTTGCATGTACCGAAGCATTTTGTTAAAGGTAAATGAAATAAAGCTAAAACATGTTCTATGAAAACGAGAATTCTCTTTATAAGAAATAGAGATTTGTAAAAAACAAACAAAAAAAAAACATGCATAAACGAGTAAAGACCAATAGTTGAAATGTTATACACCTTATAGGCCTAATATTCCTAAATGTCAGAATACATTAAATGCGAAATAAAGATGCACCTTGCCATACAATGGAGATATTAGGATTAGAGGATACAAGTCAGCTAAATAAAAAAATATATAAAAAACTGTTGTCTGAAATATTAATTATCCTATTTGTATGCTTAGCAGCCCACAAGATGTGCGACATGAACTAGTAAATTTAAAAATGTTTTTATTTATCTTAGAACTGACGAAGAAAAGGCAGGCCTTCTAAAAAAAACAACGTCATGATTGTACCCTTAGTAATAAGACTTGCTTAATAGGCGTATTTGTTTATTGTTTTTGTATAGTTGTTTTCACGCGTATTATTTTTACCGGGGAATTTCAGTATTTATGAGCTTCACCAATGACTTCTACTATTTCAGTGTTATTTAAGCTTTCTATCGTCATAAAAATGAATCACATGTTGAGAGCTATTTAATAAGATTATTAAAGGACTATCAGACAGATAAGATTAGTAAAATATTCAGATCTATCGATACATGAATTATTCCTCGATTCAGGTATGTTTGCAATAATAAAGGTAACTTTATTTCTCAACAGACACTAGAAGAACCACAATACATCAGTGATCTGATTAATTCCCATGTTATCTGCAAAAAAATACATATATATTTGGCAAATAATAAGCAACCATGCCTGAACCACAACATGACATGTCAAGATAGTTGTGTGACAAATTTACCCCCGTTTCTTCCCTAAAAAAACAAACAAGCAAAAATGAGTAAATACAAGTAAAAAGTAAATAAGACAATAGGTATTTCACTTCACTTGTTGATAGCATAAATAAATGCTTTTGCTACCATTGCTCTGACCTGAATTGCTCATCTTCCTTCATATACACTCGCTCAGCTGGAGATTGCTCGCGACTCAGGGTCCTTTTGGCTTGCGCATCTCATTTGCATATATTTCTCCCCAGCTGAGGAGGCCTCTGTCTCATTAAAGGCTCGTCTCGCAATCTCGCAGAATCCTGCTGGTCCCAGCCAGCTAGTACCTGCGGTGGTGGCCAAACCCACGCCAGCGTGAAAAGGAGTGAAGGGGCTAAAAGAAAAGGAGAGAAAAAAGGGCAACAATTTTTTCACTGTGAAAACAAAAGAGGAGGGAGGAAAGAAAAAAAGCCCACAGAGAGTGAAGGGATAAATGAGCCCTCTGTGCTCTCTCTCTCTCTCTCTCTCTCTCTCTCTCTCTCTCTCTCTGTCTCTCTGTCTCTCTCTCTCTCTCTCTCTCTCTCTCTCTCTCTCTCTCTCTCTCTCTCTCTCTCTGTCTCTCTGTCTCTCTGTCTCTGTCTCTCTCTCTCTCTCTCTCTCTCTCTCTCTCTCTCTCTCTCTCTCTCTCTCTCTCTCTCTCTCTGTCTGTCTTTCTCTCTCTCCCTCTCTCTCCCCCTCTCTGAAGAACCAGGCTCCATTTTGTGTTAAGCAGCCACCCTGTCATGACAGATACCTCCCAGGGTCAGGGGTCAAAGTTGAGATGAGGGTCAGCTGTAACACAACATGCAAGGCTTCTCCATCACTGGTGGGGGCGAGGAGTCGTTTTTACCAAAACAAGGGGCACAAAAGTTGATGAACAATTGCATTATCTTTAAAAGTTTGGTATGTGGCAGTGAAAAGAAGGAGAGTGGGAACGACGAAAGTGTCAAAAAAAATTAAAAGACGCCACACTCGTACACGCACACGTGTACATACATGTACATTTGTCTGTACTGTATATAGTCTGGAGCCCAAAAATAGGAAAGGGAATTATTAACTGGAAGTGGAACATCAAACAATAAACAGTCCATTAAGTTGCGGGGATCTGTGACTGAATGGTGATATTGGGGGGTGCGCAGGAATGATGGGAGTTTATTTAAAGCATGACGACCCCTTGGCCAGAGGCTGCTTCAGCACAGGGATGAATAAAATTTTAATGGCTCATAAAACACAGCGACTCTTCTCTGTGCCGTTTCCCCGGCATTATTCCTTCTCCCAGCCAGCAGCCAATCTCCTCGCTTGGTCTCCCCACAGTCAAAGAGCTGTTGTGGGGTTGCCTTTGAGCTAGAGAGGGGCCATAAGGAAAGGAGGAGAGAGGGGAGAGGAGAAGAGGGATGGACAGAGAAAAGGGGAAGTTGTCGGGATTTTGTTGATGGTGTGTCGCAGGCACACAAATGTACTGTGTATGTATGCTTCGCAAGGGTGAATATTTTCCTCCTTCCTCCCTTTATGGTTTTCGGAGTCTGGCTACCTTTAATCTCATGGTTCGTTCCATGCCCTGTGAGTGGTACACAATGCCTACCCCTCCCCTCCACTGACATGCACCATTTGCTGTGTTGGAAATGGGCCTGTGACAATTTGAAGCCGGGGTGTCAATCCACACACCATCCACCATGGCGACCGAGCAAGCCTTGGGGGCAGGGATATGTAAACACGCATCTGTTGTCTTATTTAATGCTCAGTCTCTTAACCTGGTGCTAGAACCCAGTGAACGGTGTGCAGGGTAACTCCCATAGGATCTGGTGGGGAGAAGTGCATGCCGTAGGAGTGACAAATAAACCTGCAAAACCAATCTAACATCACCAGTTTGATAATGAGGTTTTGTTGATGATTTTGTGTATCCTGGCAATTCATCTTCTTGCTATATATCCAATGTGTCCAGGCTTGAACTATGGATGTGCGTTTGCTTGTGTTTCTGACAGTGTGTGTGTATTTGTCCTGTGTGTGTGTGTGTCCAAGCCTGGCCTGTGTGTGGGTGTTATAGTTTGTGCCCCTCCCTCCCCAGTGCTCCTTACTCAGCTCAGTGGGTGTCATTCTCAGGTCATGAGACTGTAAATATACACAGAGAGACGTTCTACCCATAAATCACTGGGCCAGGGCAAGGCAGGCCTCTCCTTCACCCTGCCCTGGCTCTGTCCAGGAGAGCAGGGTTAGAGAAGCAACAGCTCAAACATGAGAGAAACCCACTGGGGCCCAAACAGTTAACTGTTTCAGAATTTGGTCAGATTACATACAATTTCAACCATCCATATTGTTCATAAATATGTTTTTTCATAAATTAACTTAATTGGTATTCATAATCAATAGAGACCATAAATGGTGTTGTGCTTTGTTAGAGTTCAGTAGGCAATTGTCCCTTTTGCCCTGGAAATGACTCAATTAGGAAAGAAAGACAGCAATCTTTATTTGTTTTAATGTTTCATTTTTTTGTTTTAACACAATTCTATATTATAAAAACATATTTACAGTATATCTATAATAATCCATGTCAATGTATTACAGTTCAGTGTGTAAGGGTTACCTTAGATACACAAAATGTGTATCTGTGGCTGAGCTGGCCACATCAACTGCTAAAAAGCATTTAATTAGTGTGATTGCCATAATATGCATTATATGATGTTCATTATGTTCTTTCTGTAGAATTGCCATTGAGATCTGGAAAAATGTGTTACTGTGTCTCAAACCATTTCACATCACTTGGTGTTTGAAGAGAAAGATGTATATTTGAATAATAACATGTTCTTTGAACTAAGGTTTTTCTGAGAGAGTGTTATGGTTCCAGGTGTTGAGAGTTGAGTTGTAAAATTTGACATTGTTTTCAAACTCATAATTCTCGCATTTCTAAGGAATGTCAAAGAATTTCTATGGTGCCCAAGGCAAATATTAAAATCAGTATCTTGAAAAATCTACGTCCAATTCAATTCTGTGCTCAATTCAGACAGTAAAAATGGGCCACATTATTTTTTTTACTGAGATCCAATGAATTGTTTTGGAATGAATGATCATTCTCACAATAAGACTGTGTGGCAGTGTAATTGTTGCATTTTAACTATGTGGATTTATGACTGAAGTCTTTTATGATTTGATATTGTCCATTATGTTGAAGTATTGGGAATTTCAGGTGTTTGTGCCTCTTTTGTATATGCATTTTGCATCTTTGTTCTCTCTGGAATTATTGACAATGTTTGCTTTTGTTTCCATAAATAATAGATTCATTGAGGTAACAGTACCAATTTTAAATTAACTGGCAACTATTTTAATGTCTTAAACTTGTTTGTGCTAACAGGAAAATTATTATTTACAGCTCTGATGTTTTCTTAGATAGGAAAATTAAGTTTTACATTTGCTACTTTTAAACTTTTGAATGACACCACAACAAAGGCTTTGGAGACGACCTAAAACTATGCAAAGCTGATTTGTAGACATTAAGCTATGATTGTGTTTATGAGACAGATACATTCAGGTTATTTAGGCAAAAGCATACCCAAATACACACGACTCAGGAACTACGACAGCCTCTCAATTACCAAGCTGCAGCATTGTTGCGGTACAAATACCTGACTTCAAACAAGAGAGGGGTTAGTTCACTGTTGGTGTCTGCTCATTTGTTTATTTCCTTTCAACTTGTTCTGAAGTCTATAATCAATGTAGCCTTCACACAAATAATGTGCAGCGTTTCTGAATATCAATGAAAGACGACAGCTAGAGGTGGGTTGTTTTTTTTAAAGCCAAATCAGCAAAAGAAATAAAGGTCTTTTAGCATTGCTGGCATACAAAGTCACACCTTCCTATGTGGTTTAGTGTGTTGAACATATTCATGAGTTTGCATTATATTGATGCAATTAGCAGGGTTGCTGCACCGTATTGAGTGCATGTGAAAAGAGAAAAGGGTTAGGAGAGGTGAGAGAGAGAGAAGGAGTGGGAGAGAGAGAAATGGAGAGAGTGAGGTCATGGGGAAGTAATTCTTGAGGGAATGTAGTATATTACAAGACGCTCCACACCTGTAAGTGTAGTTGAAATGATCACGTACACCCCTGCAGCGTCTGTTTTCTTTCCTAACAGGAAATCACTAGACACTGTATAATTAAAATGTCCATTAGGCAGTCTCCGACTGAACTACGAAATGTCACTTCTGTCATACCGGCTGCTTCAAAAGCCTCCAGTGGTTTTAGCATGCTTCAATCACATATGTAATTGTAATTTAGCTGCGGAAAAGACATCGTAGGTACTAAGTTCTGCATGTCATAGTCTTTTACTTTATGTCGGGTGTTTGTTTGTCATATTAGGATGTTTTGATAAACGACTATCACGTCATATATTTACCGTAAAATGTGTTTGTTGCTGCAAATTGTCCTGTGCCAACTTAAAAGGAAGCCAAGCTTGTGTTACTGTTATCAAACCATAACTCATGAAGCATTGGACCATTTTTCATGTTTAATCCTGCTTCCTCTGGCTTCTTGTTGACAGTTTCCTTACATTTAACCGTCACCATGGTTCAATGGTTAAACACAGACACACATGCAGCACACACACGCATACACACATACAGACAGACACACACACAGACACACACACAGACACACACAAGTGCACACCACACACACTTCTTGAATAACACTATCTTCAAGCTAGTCTGAAAAAAGGAGTGAGAGCCCTTCTAGTCTCTTCAAAGTGAGTTTCTCAGCCCAGATAAGTGAGAGTCAAAGTTGAATGGACCAGCAAAGGGTCATGGCACATTAACATGAGGATAATGGAAGGGAAAGGCACTGCGACAAGGTTCGGCTTTAATCAGTGAACCTATGGAAGAGACAGTCACTTTAGGGCTGGAAACGACTTCATTAGAATTAGGACACCACACTTTCTTCAAGCACGGTCTTTTCAAATCTGAATGAGATAAGAAAATAATGTAATTTTTTGCAAAACTTTACTTACTTTTCGTTCTTTGTTTGAATCTACAACCTCGGTGTTGTAGGGCAGTGGAACGTATCAGCTTCTGGTGCAGTTTTATAGTTCTAGGCAATACATTGGGAGGGTCATTACACATGACCTTTACCCTCCATGTGCAGCCAGAGGTGAACTGACATGGGTCAGGTCTTGCTTGGCTGGCACTTCAGATGGGGGTGGAGGGCTGAAAATGACTGTTCATTGTACTTTTATACAGTTAGTGGCATTTGTGTTTGCTAAGCACATTTGTTTGAATGACGGTAAAATGGTATAGGTTTGAATATCAAAGTGGAAATTGGTGTTAATACGTGAAAGTTTGTCTAAATGTGGGCCTGCATACATTGGGTGAAAGGAAGCACCAAAGGCAAACATGCGCCCCTCAGACTGCGAAGGCTCCAGGCTGGTCACTTGTCTATGCAGACGCGAGAAGAGTCAAAATAATGAATTTGAATCACGCCCTCTATCCTCAATTTACCACCCAGTTACCCACGTCGCTAGCTGGGTGTGTGGAGCTCCGAAACGTCAGCACACGTGCTCGCTCACAGAAGACAAACAGAACTGAGAAGCCTACACCTCAAGTCTCCCAAATGCGCCCACACACGGTCACTCACACACAGACATAAAGTCACACACACACACACCGAAAACACAATCAGACATACAGTGTCACATTCACACACGTGTATACACTCACTTAGCTCTTTCACACACACCTCCTCCACGACCCAAAACACACGTACACAAACACACACACACTCTGGCCATAATTAGCTGTGGGTCCATGCATGAGCGACCATGTGGTGAGCAGCAGAGTGGACAGTGAGGAGAGGTCATGCTAATGCAGAGAGACTGCTGTCGTCACCACCGTGGGTGACTGGCATGTGGGACAGGGAGGACCCCTCACTAATTAGGAATCTCCATATAGTGTGTGTGTTTGTGTGTGTGTATTTGGGAGAGAAAGAGAGAATGAAAGTCAAAGTGAGTGTGCCTGAGAAAGGGTTTATCTCCTCATGTGTGCCTGTGTGTGTGTGTGTGTGTGTGTGCGTGTGTGTGTGCTTGTGTGTGTGTGTCAGTGTGTGTGTGTTCGAGACAAAGGATAAGTCCATCATCGCTACATGTCTTGATGGCTTGATGACACGAGCAGTCTGCTAAGAAAAAAAATATTTGGCCATGTGCATATTTTACCAAGCTCATTAGCATAGTTTGGCTGCAGTTTAGTTCTCAAAGGAACAAATTGAGAAGACAAAATAAATAAACAACTGAAAAACTAAACTGTTTAACTGATATCATAAATATGTAAAATGAATTTTTTAGTAGTGTCTATTTTTAACAACTAAATCTAGAGTTGATTTTTGATGGAAGCATGTTAATTTGTGTTTAGGGCATTTGAAACAACAAAAGATCTTATAGTAGTCCAAGAGACATGTGTATGACGTTGACAATCAGATACCAAAATGCACATAAAAAAAAAAAGTTTATATAGTGGAACCAAATACGATCAATACATCAGCTCTTAGCATACAGTAGACTGTGTCATCCTATATCTTAATGGAGCCCACTTTTGATCTCACTGTCTGTCTGGCTAGGACAGAGGGGGTGGTAATATTCTCATGTAAATATAAAACAAGGCCAAAGAGCACCCGGGCGCATGCACACGCTCTTTTGTTCTGCTCCAGTCAGACACAGTCACCCAGAAACCTTGTGGTCCCCATGTTACAACACTCAGACTGGCCCCTGAGTCGGAGCTGTTGTTGATGTATGTGTGACTGAGGGTGTGTGTGGAGGGGGCAGGGGGACGCAACATTATGACTGATGACCCTCCCCTGCTGGGGGCTGAGGAGGAGAAGAATTGGGGGGGGTCACACTAGGGGGGTCAGTGAAGCACTGAAAGAGCTGAAGGGCCAGTGTGGGATATGTGTGTGCGGTGAGTGTGTGCTTGTGAGCAGGACGGTCGAGACACAAGCATTGTCAGAGGAATCAGCAGGACTCCCAGCCTTCAGCCCCCAACCAGGACTCCCTGCCTTCAGCCCAGCCTTCAGCCCCCAACCAGGACTCCTTGCCTTCAGCCCAGCCTTCAGCCCCCACCTAGGACTCCCTGCCTTCAGCCCAGCCTTCAGCCCCCACCCAAGGCAAACTAGCCAGCAGGGCAGGGGCCACTGCCGGCGTACTCCTCCAGCTCACATGAGGAGCACATGATGACCTGGCAGATCTCCTGACCATACTGAAGTGACAGTGGATGGCAAAGTGAGAGTAACGAGATGAACGCTGTTTAACCACAGCTGGCAGGTGAAATCGATTAATTACATATGTGGACAATACATTTCGGTCTCCACTACACATACGGCGACTTTAAAAAGAGCTGCCAAATAATGTCTCATATGGTGTGAATGATCATATCACCGCAAGATGTGAGTCATTTTGAGCTGTCTTAAACATCCACAAGCTATTCAGAGAATACTCAAGGACGCATGAGGTAAGGGTACTACATGGTGCCAACTAACTTCAATACTTGAACGTGGCAGTTGTGATTAAAAATATGTTTTAATCACACCCATATGCACACACATGCACACACAGAAAGACACGCACTTTAGCTCTGATTCTTTCTCCGACACACATTTAAGCCCGAGCGCCCCCCCCCCCCACCCGCACACGAGCCAAGCTCTCTCACACACCCACATGGCCATTATAACCAGCATAAACAAGGATGACAAGTTGAGATTAATGAAGGTCCTGCAGTGACAGACCAATTTAATTGTCAGCTATGATGGCAGTTGAACTCTACCAGTATATTTATACAAGGTTACCACAGTGCCTTAAAACACTCATAATTGATCGTGACCAATAAGTAATTAGAAGAACTGATACTGTGTCCTTGCCTCATTTCAAAGGCATGCGATGCACAGAAGACTGTGGAGGGCTAGGGATGTACAAAGACATTTCGCAGTGTGCTTCGATAGGACATGCATTTTTCATTACAGCACAGGTTGTATGAATGTAAACTTAGACACTGAGTTCATGCCCATTATGAGCTCACAAACAAACCAACACATACATGTATTGCAGAAGCATATGATCACATCAATAGTTTTACACTCCTAAAAAGAATGTTCACAAAGTCAGAAACTACATACTACGTATTTTACACAGTAAAAGGTGGAGGACAAATATTTTCCCCAAAACAATTCCGTTATTAAAAAACAAAATATTTAGAAGCATCATGTATTCTCACAGACATCAAGCTGAATTAGCAACAGTGCCACAGTGCTTCTGCTGTTTTGCTTGGCAGTGTTCCCTGCCTGCAGACAGTCTTATGAGGCTGTTCCCAGGAGACTCCACGTTATTGTAACCACTGTGAGCTGATGCTGCCCTTGCACTTCTGACTTGGGCATACAGTACGTCCCCGTTTGGCAGCCCAAGGCCTGGCGCGCTGGCTCACTTGGAAGGAATTTGCGATAGAGCCTCAGTAAATAAATAGTGTATGCTCAAGCATTGACTCCAGGAATGGACAAACCCATGGTCTTTGCGCTGAAGTGGTGGATGGAGATGTAAACTGCAGGAGTGGAGAGAAGGGAAATGTATTGTGGCCGTGTTATTCTTTTGGACAGCCACCTGGTCAAACATGGTCTATGTCTTTGTTACTTTCTTCCTCAATTTGTTTTGCGTGTCACACAGTTTAGCAGTTTCTAAGGCTTTGAATGTTACTTATTTGCAGGATGCCCATACTAAATATAATTAACAACCAGCCATTGCCAAACCCAAGTCCAACCCAAGTCATAGAACTTTTCAAATCTCATAGTTTTTTCATGAAAAGTGACAAAATAAAAGACTGTACATCGTCCAGTTTTCCTTGCAACTCTGCAAAAAGCTCAAATGGCCCGACAGCTCTGTCACAGTCCTCTGCAACAGTACACTTCTCAAACTTCATCTCCACTTTCCGACCTTCCCATCCCTCATCATCGCTAGTATGGCAAGCCGTTCAGGATGAAATGATACCAATGAACTGGGCACAGGTACTTGTAGCTCCACCCCCAGTGCAGAGGAAAACAAGACTTAACAGAGTTGGCCCTGTCATCTACCATGCCCATAAATGGGCATGTGTGATGCAGAGACTGAGACGGATTCTGTTGGAGTTCCAGACTCGGGCTGACTTTGTTGATAGAACAGTAAGTCCAAAATGCAGTTTAAATCACATGCAAGTCATGACTGGCACAATATATAACTCTCTCTCAAAACTTAAAATGTCTTTGCAAAGACAGACTTTTTTTGGTTTGCCTTTGTGCACAATATTGCCAGCAGAGTAATGTAAGAAATACCAAGATTGTATTTATCACAGCAGATTCTGAACTTAAATCACAAATGTTTCGAGAAATGTGCTTTGACAAGTGTAACATCTGCTTCAACACACATTTAAAAAAGGCAGCCATGAAGGAAGTGACATTTTCCACCCAAATATTAATTTAGAACAGTTTTGTTCCAGATGTTATGACCTTTCTGTCACTAAGGTGTGGTCACATAAGGCAAAGTCGACAGATATCACCTTAGGCCCTGCATTATCACCCTATCCACCCCCACTCTTGGCAGGACCCTTTTTTAAACCCAGACCTCTATGACATTCTAGACACACCCAATTACAAATTCATATATGCCAGCAGCGAGTGCGCAATGTGCGGGTTTAGCACGCGCCGCTAACACAGATTTAAGGTGTCGCTCCTCACTTGCTGTTCCTCAGCTTGTCTTCAAGGCCTGCCGTTACAGTTGGCTTTTAGCTAAAAGGCTAATGATATCCGAGGGGGCTGTGTGTGTTTGTGTGTGTGTGTGTGTGTGTGGGGGGGGGTGGGGGGTGGGGGGTTGGGGGATGTAAGCGTCTTGTCACCCGTGTCTGTCGGAAACAGAACGCGGGACAAGGGTGTGGGAGAGGAGAGGGGGGCATCCTCACAGGCTCCTCTTCGCTCCTGACGCTGCAAATACACAAGGTCTGTCACCTGCCCCCCCCCCTCACCCAACATCTCACCCAACATCCCACCCAACCACATTCCCAACCCAATCCCCCACCCCCTCGTTCAGTCCATCTCCCTCCCCAAACTAGAGTTAAGTTGAGTACTGGGGATGAGTAATGTCAGACATCTTGGTCTATTTTGGTGGTGCTCTGGTTTCAAGATTTCAAATGAAAAACAGTTAATTAGAAATGAATTAAACATGTGAGCGCTGTGGGTGGCTGCATGGGCGGTGGTGTTTAGTGTCAGGTAGGGGGGTTCAGAGACAAAGCTAAACCCTGATGATGCTTAATAATTTATTGGGTACACATAACGCTTTTCCGAGTGCCCTTACAGCTTAAAGTTACGACGGAGCCCACCTTCGTGACGCACAACAGCTATTTTGTGGACATGATGATTGGTGGGTCATCGTGGGTCATGATTGGTGGGTCATCAGGCTTCTGAATGGACATTGATATGGACATTGATACATTTCTCACTGGTCACTTTACATTGTTACATTGATACATTTCTCTCAAGTCACTGTACACACGTTCAGCTCAATATTGCACTATTGCACTAACTGTACCCCACTTGTCTTAGGTTAGTATAGGTCTTTTCTTAGGCTAGTACAGGTCTTGTTTTAGGTTAGTATAGATCTTGTTTTGGGTTAGTATAGGTCTATAAGGTTAGCATGGGTCAATATGTGTATTAGTGTCTAATGTGTATTATTGTATAATGCATACTTTTTTTTGTATATTAGTATGTGTAGTACCATTATTATTTTTTTATTTTTTGAGCTTTTCTTAGTACTCAGTATTCTTAGTACTGATATGTTATGTTATGCTAGGTTGTTTGCGTTGTCTTGTCCCAAGAATTTCAGAGCCCAGTCTGACCTTATGTTGTTCTGTGCACCTGACAGTAAAATGTGAAACTTGAAACTTGTGTAAGAGTGTCCACACTGTTTCCAGGAACACAGTATCAGTGGCAAGATGAGGTGGACTGGTTTCATAACTTCTAATCCTCGGTGTTAAGTACTTGGACAGACAGCTGGGACACTTCATCTAGATTTGACATAACCAAACAGTTTAGGCAGACGGAAATTAATCTAAATTCATCATGTTCACTCTCTTATCTTAACTAGGGGGGGAAACAATGAATTATAAACTATAGAAAAAACACTTGTAAGAAATACTTTCCCCAAAAAGTCCAGTGTTATGTACTTAAGTGTCTAAGTATCTCTGCAGACGGCAAATACAGCTCATGCACAAAGGAATGTGTTAATACATCCTCTTCCTCTTTTGGGTCTTGCATTAAAATGAGAACTAAATGAAACAAAATATCAATGAGAACCACAGGGAATGCAGTGTATGGAAATGCAGCAGAAATTGGGTCATGTTTCAACATTAGGCATTTCTGTGTACACAAAGTGTACAAAACCTCTAGTGGAACCCCATTTGAACAGTCTGTTCATCAAAACATTTATATTTATCATAAATTATCTTTTGAGATACATTTCTAATGTGGTATTAAGAAAACTTGGGAAATGGAGCCAATTGGGATTTTGCACATAAACACATACAAAAATTCACAAAGAAAACAACTGAACAAAAAATATAAATAAATAAAGTAAGCAAATGTGTGCAGAGATGGTGTGTTCATGAGTTAAATTACAGTACATGTGTTTTTGTGAGACTTCAAAATTAGTTATCAGCCTAAGAATGAGATCTTCCTTCAAAAAGATGTTGAAGTTCTAGGCTACATACAGTAAGTAGCCTATATAAAACCATTCAATACTACTAAAGGTATAATTAGCCTAGGCCAGCTGGCTACTGTAGAGTATATGTAGACATGAGGCACATTTTAAAAACTTCACATTACGCTAAAGTTTGCTAGTTTCAGTTCATTGCAAACAATCGCTGAGAATTTTTTTTACTCTGACAATGAGACAACTTGATAATTAGTTTGCATTTTCTCGTACTCTGCAACAGTGTCATCCGTTGACAGCCAGCAGGTTTGTTTTGCGAGCAGGGGTGGAAAAATGGCTACGGTAATGAATAATGCGTTGTGGATTGACTCTCCTGTCACACACACACTAATTGACTGGAGACAGTAGTTCAGACACCCACCTACACAGGTTCCCACTAAGGAGAACGCCCAATCATGAGTGTGAGCATTTACATTTTGCGCCGATTTGTAGGGTTTTTAGTGTATCGTTGAATTAAGGTGTGTGTTCAAGGGCTAGTGACTGATTGAGAAAGAGTGTGTGTGTGTGTGTGTGTGTGTGTGTGTGATTGGAAGGTAGGCTATACGGAAAATGTTTGTGAAGAAATATCTTCTCATTAACATGTATGTGTGTGAATGTGAAGGAGTGTACACGTGTGACCGTGTTTGTGTATGCAGGCATGTGTGCGAGCCTTGTGGTGCGAACCATCAAACCATTTCCCATCCACTCGTCACCTTGAGAGTGAAAGGTTTATCACCTTGGAAACACATCTGTAAGCACCACGTCTTTCTTAGGAGATGAACAGTAAATAAACCGTATGTGTTTGTTGCAGGTTGCAAGTGTCACCAATATCCATAGCACTTTGGTGTGGAACTAGAACTAGAGGTGTGGGTTAAAGTTCATTTAAAATACATTTGCTGTTATGTGGTGGAGCCAATATAACTAGACCGTCACAAGTTGACACAAAGAGAATGAATGTTTACTTGTGTAAGATAATTCTGCTAAGAGTATCATCCTTAGGAAGAAAAATCTGTACCAGAAGTAAAAAAAAAAAAAAAAAACACTTTTCTGTTTTCACTTTAAACTGAAGCCAGCAGGTAGGGCATAGGTTGAGCGAATGCTAGTCTTTCCACTTGAGACACTTCTCTAGTGTGCTCTATATTTGGACTGGTCTAAGATCTCTCTGAAAGGGTCATATTTGGAAGGAAGCATAAAAGACTCATCAAATCCAAGCCTGCCAAAAAAAAAAAACACCCCTCTCAAATCCTCACTCTCTCACAGGGTCTGCAGCCAAACCTGAAATCTGATAGGCCTCCTCGGTACTCCTTTGATGCTCATCGGGGGGTTCAGGAGTTCCCAGTACTCTACGCTACCTCACCGTCTGTCTCTACCTCACCCAGTGTTCATTTACTCCCCTGGCGCGGTCCCCAGTAACCATGGCAGGGTCCCAGCACACAGCGCGAAGCCTTCCCAACTTGCTCCAACTCTGTCCGCCATTATTTGGGTTCAGGATGCTGCACTCTCACCGCTCAGCCAAGTCCCCCAAAGCAGCCAAATACTCGACTCAGAACTCAGTGGTGCTCACCCTTCTTCCACAGAGTAATTTATTACATTTAGATTAAATCTTGCGAAACTCAATATTTTAATTGAATGTTTAGAGCCAGTGCGTTTGGAGTGATAAATTTCCGTTGGCACCCTGCGTCCTGCTATCATGTTCCTGGCCCTAATTACATTTACATAAATGATGTTGGTCAGGATTATCATTCAGGTTGGGTAAGCACTATAAAGTCAGTGGAGGAGGAGTGAGGGGGAGGCTCGTGTGGTGGGGCGAGAGCATGATGAAGGCACATTGGCATCTGCTCCCGTCGTTTTTTGGTCGATGAATGTCCAGACGTTTTTTTCTGTCTCACTGCCCCAACACACTTCACTGCTTGGGGACCTTACATTTTCCACTAAAGTATTTACGTTACAAATGTGGGTTGTTTGCCAGGACCACAGTTATACAAATACCTTGTTTGAAACATTTTAGAATGACCCGTATTTTACTTAAGTGTCTGAGTTCCTTCTGTCATAAGGCAAATCTGACACATTGTTTGGATTGGGAACCATGTTTTATTTAGGTTTGGCAACTTTGGTTGGTTTGGTTGAACTACGTTGATAACCTTGAACTGTAAACTTTGTAGTAAATATTAATAGTAAATATAATTCCCCCGAATTGTAGAAAACTTCAGACTTTCAAGTGAGTGTCAGTCACTTATGAAGGTGGGGTAAACAATAGTGTATGGCAAATTAGCCTGGTCTTCCTTGACTCGTGTTAGAGTGTGTGTGTCTTAGGACGCATTTAATATTACAGAGGAAGATTTGTAAGAAAAGTAAATAGTTACAGTTTAATCAATGACTTTGTAGCTTAGCTACAGTAGTAACAAAATAAACATGGATTTAAGAAAACCTACAGGTTTTGGGCGACCCAGATTTTCGCAATGATGTCAGTATTTGTACAGTGTCTGCTGAGTTTTGATTAAAAACCCTGGGTCATATATTTTCCCAAAGGGCTTCTTGAGAGGGGTAGCCTGCCTAAGACTTCTCAGAACCCTAAGATCCTATTAAGAACTGCCTTGTAAGAGCTTTCCTCCCTTTCGCTCCGGAAATGTATTCCGTAATGTCTCCTTCTTCACTTGTTTGGAATGCAGCTTTTTTTCTGCCTCTCTCGCTCTTTCTCTCTCTCTTCTTCCTCCTCTCTCAATCTTTCTCTCACTCTGCCTCCATGCTGGGAAAAGTAAGTGAGAAAGAGAAAAATGATTAAATCATTTTTTCAGGGGGCCCTCTTAAAACAACACCAGTTACATCGTCAAAAGGCAATTTTGGCGCTAAGGTTACAGCCGCTGACGGGTGAGCCAGGGAGCCCCTATGGTTTGGCTCGAGTCTGGGACAGCGGTTAAAATATGAGCGGGGCTGAGAGGAGCTCCTTACGGTGATTGAGGAGGGTTCCCCACTGTTTCAGGCAAACAAGAGGTTAGGCTTGACGACAGAGGCAACAGGACACAGCTTCACTGGAGAGAATAATGTCTCTTTCAGATTCCCAGGAAGTAACAATGATGCTTTCGATTACATTTGTGTTGGATGATTCTTTGAAGTGGTGAGGACAGTTTGTGGATTGTGTAGAACGTTATTCCGATTATTTGAAGGATGCCTGGTCAGAACAGTTTGACCATTTTTGTACCTCAGCAGAGAAAGTAACCTTTCAATCAAACAGTCATAAACTGCTGAATCCACATAAATTGACCGCAAAACACTTTTCATGGATTGCAACTCTTCTTTTCATGGCATTGTCTCAGGTACAAGGCCATTCCCAGGTCCAGACTGAGGAAAACTGATATTGTAATTAACGCTCTCCTGGAAGCTCCCTGATGTTGCCTCTGAACCTTTGTTGGAATTAAGACTGTAGTGAGAATGCCAGAGGGTTCTCCTGACATTGTCTGAATGGGACGAATCAGGTTACCAATAGTTCCACCAGACACATCCCAACGGTCCTGCCCCCTCCCTTATGTAGCCCAATACAGGTAAAGCATCAACAAACCACTTCATGACAGCGAGGCACTGAGTGCTGTCATTGTCAAACGTGAACTGGTGAGGGGTTAAGTGTTGCGTCAAAAGGCCCTTTTTTCTTTTGTGATCTTTTTGAACTCCGGTCGGTTCCCTTGAATGGATGCATGCTCTCTCCCCTGCCGAGGTCAATGATACCGTACTTTGGTTTCTCCCGTTAATTTGATTGGATTATGTTTTTTCTCTTCTTTGTTGTCCTTTTCTATTGTTGTGACTTCAAAGCTGGCTTTGTGAAGGACTGGTGTGGTGAATGGCTGTCAGCTACTGACACTGTAAGTCTCCTCTGTCAAAAAGTGCTCTCGCCCCTTGCCGTGATGTGAAGATGATCACCTCCACCTGGGCCAGAAACATTTTGTTACCCCACACAGGTTGCCCTTCACAGGTAAAACTCCCTGAAACCATGACTGTCCTCGTCCATTATTTTACTATGTCCACCGAAGATCCTTCTTCCTATCTACGGTCACTTTTGGTCTCTGTAAGTTTATCAGTTTGTCTCTAAATGTATGCAGTCTATTGTATGTCTTTATTCACACTGGTTTGGTGGACGACATGATTTAATTCAGTCAGAAGCAGTGAACAGTAGGAAAACATGGTTTGGTCGGGTAAAAGTTCACAGAAAGCAGGTGCCTCCTTCACAGGCCTCGTCTTCACTCCCATCCTCTTGTCTTTCTCCTCTTTTGCCCTGACACAACTTTCCCTTGTCACGGCATATTCAAAATGGTTTACACGTGCATGTCCTATGTGATGAATATGGATGTGACCTCTTTCTCTGGCGCCTGCCTGCCTGCCCGCCCGCCTGCCTGCCCGCCAGTCAGCCTGCCCTATCCTCTGTACCCCCCCAGGCACGAGACAGCACCTCTCAATGAGCACAGCATGCATGGGAGACAGACTTTAGTCCACATCTGAATACACACACACTCACTCACTTTGCAAGCAAGCACACACACACACACACTCTCATGCGTATGCCCTATTAAGCACTCACACATGAAGACAACAACACACACACACACACACAAACTCCGGCCCACAAATATGCTCACAAAATACATTCATATGCACACACACACACACACACACTTCTGACCTTTCACAATGTGTGTTTTACATAAAGATAAAGGAAGGAGGGGAAGTTCGCTTGGAGAATGAGGAGGAGGAGGAGGTACAGATTTCTAACTTGGGTCAGAGAAACAGAGCCGATGCGTGTAAGGGTTTGGGAAGGCGCTTGCCAAATAATAACATTGTCGGTGAAACATACACCATGCAGACTATGTGTGAATTGTGTGCGTAATTGCATTATTATTTTCAGCCAGTAAATGCTGGCTTGCCTTCGGAAAAATGAACAAAAACCACATATCCATGACTGATTATACTATTCTCTTGTCAAGCATCAAGTTAGGTGAAATAAAACGTATTTGAACACCATGTTATGAACAGATATGGTTCCCTGTCTTAAGACAGCTTTAATTGGCATTTTATCTCCTTGTTAAGCCTAATTACACAACAGCCAACGTCGTTGTGGGTTTGGTAATTAACAAAAGGAGAGGAGCCGAGTGTAATGACTGCAGGCTCTTCAGTGGCACGCACCATGCGGTGATCTGTAGCCAGTACATACCGCCACAAGTGTGGGGGTGTGGAGTGTTTGTCCTCAGAGTAGGGTGTGCAGGGTTATGTGTGTGTGTTGACATTCAGATGAAGGGATGTACTGTATAGAGTGTGTGGGTGGGTAGCTGAATTGGGCTCCTACACTGCTACTTAGAGGTAAAGAGAGTACTCCCTACATACATTCTGTAGACACACACAGACACACAGACACTGTGCACACAAACAGCACTTGCACCTAGGCAGACCGGGAGACACTTGGGGAAGAGATGTCTACCATCTGTCTCTCTTGCGGCACAGAAAACAAAACGTAAAATTGAACGAAAAAACACAAGATTTTGTAGTCATCTTGGCACTGTGGTAAAATATACAGTCATGTAAGCAGTACCAATGTCATCTCCTTTCCCCCAAAAAACATCTCTATACTTGTCTCTCCTTTCACAAGTCAATCTGGCTTTTGGTGGTGTTTATAAACGGCAAAATTCCCAGAAGGGAACCCCCCCCCCTCCCCAAAGATTCTCCAAAAGCTGAATGGGGAGGAAATGGAGAGGCAGAGGGAAATTATGGAGTTGTCGCTATTAATGTTCCCAACTGCAGTCTTTCCCAAGCCGCACTAACAATGCGTCCTCTATGCGAATCCGTGCCACTGTGAGGACACTGTGGGGACACTTTGAGTGCTGTGGCACCACAAGAGAAACATGGTAGGACTGTCAGATAGCCAAAAGTGGACCAGGGTGAGTCACGAGTCAAGTACGTCTTACTTATCTATGAATGTGTGTACACAAATACACAGGGGGCCGGGGTGTCGTTCTGCAGTTACTCATTGCAGGGCTGGGGGGTTGGGGGGGGGGGGGGGGGGCAGGATGTGGAGAGCGGTTCAAATGGGCAAGGCCGAGTGAGGCCCTTTTCACGCACACCCCACGCATGCACACACACACACGTACACGAGCACATACACACACAAGCCATACCATACCCATCTCTCTGCAGCTCCACTGTAGGTTATGATCATTGAGGGTGGCCACGTTCCAAACTAAATTCCTCCAGACTGGATTTGTTTTCGTTCTCATTGATCAGCCGCCAGCTGCTGACGGATTCGCAGCAGAGTCCAAATAGCCACTGTGTTTTCTTAGCATTTCAGACTTAAAGACAGACAGGGTGAGAAGGGATGAGGAGAGATACCGAAAGAGAAAAAGGGGGAAATGGAGCAGCTGAGAGTGCAGAGCTTAGATAGAAAGGGAGGGAGTGTCCAAGTGTCTGGCCCTCGCTAGGTTGTATTAGAGAGAGAGAGAGAGAGAGAGAGAGAGAGAGAGAGAGAGAGAGAGAGAGAGAGAGAGAGAGACAGAGAGAGACAGAGACAGAGACAGAGAGAGAGAGAGGAGAAGGAGGCAGAGGGGTGGGAAACGTTCCCACAGTGCTATGTGCTGTGTGTACCTTATCAAATATTCAAATCAGGAAGTTATGTTGATCATACTTCATGAAGGAAGAAAGATTATAATCCACTCTTGATGTCCATGTCTGGCCCCCAAACCACCCTTACATGTGTGTTTGTTGATCTTGGACACAATATATATAGGCAATTTTAAAATCTAGAAATGGTTTTAAAGAGTAAACTCTTTTCTCTATTGGATGTTTCTGGATGTAACTTTTTCCTGGGCTGGTCTGCATGTGCAGAATGTAATCAGAGAATTTATGTCTACTCCTCTATAATCTATTCTTTTTAAGCCAGTGAGGGACACTTTATCTTTCTATCTGGGTATGACAGACCATGCCAATCATTCTGTCTCTCTATTGGTATCCCTGGGCTTCTTTGCTCCTTTCCCTCCATCCCTCCATCATCCCAACCCACTCCACGGGCCCAGGATACTGTAGCCATCACCCCCACCCCCGCCCACCCCCCAATTTAATAAACGAGCAGTGGTGGTAATTGCCCAGTCTGTGACAATGCCATTATTCATTCAGATCTCCAATATAGCTAGCGCGGAGAAAGCCCCTCCAGCCACCCAGATCCCCCCCCAGCCCCTCACACACTCACCCCCAGGCACAACCAAGCTTATGTTGATCCATACCATTGATTGCCTTCCCCCTTCCAGCCCGTCCAAACTCCATTTTTCATATTCAATGAGCGACTTGTAGATTGCACTGGTCAATACAGATACGTCTCAATTAGAAGCAATTCAGAGGCAGAGGCTGAGTGGGCTATATGCAGTGTCTGTATCGATGGGTGGGGGTCAGGTTTGAGTGAGTTGGGTTGGGTTGGGCACGGAAGACACAAAACAGGTTAAACAGATATGGATATAATTCCTGGTTACAAAACGGTGGATTAAAAGGTATTGATGTCATGAAATAGATGACTTCCTCGTCAGAGTGTTGCTGTTCAGCTGTTGTGTTTTTGTTTTTGTGTAGTTTGAAAGGGCAGTTTTTTTTTCATCCATGCATGTATATTAGTCTTCATATTATGTGAAATATGTCATGTTAAAACATTTTTACAATTTAGTTGGAGGAAAAAAAGGATTATAGAACATGTGTTTTGATATAAACGCAATTGGTATTGGCAAAACTACTTCTCTAGAGGTATTTAGAGTAAACAAATGAAAATGATTTAAAAAATATACATTACAAGCTCAATGTTATTTCAACTTTTTGAAGTTCACCAACTGTAATTTACAATAAGCTAAAGTGCAGGAAGGAGAGGAGAGAACTGAAAGCCCATATTCACTGTGGCCCATACATCGCTCCGTCCCTCACTTTTTCCACTTCCTGCTCTCCCTCCACCCCTTCAAACGTAAATATCTATCTTTGCTCTAGCTCTGTTTCTTGAGACCCTTAATGTCAATCCATGCCAAGCTCAGACACCGTGCAGGTCATCCTGGTGTCTGTTGAGCACGTCACATTGTCCTCTGGTTTCTCCAAGCTCTCCTGATGTCTTCCATTCATGGCTGTTTGCAAGCTCACAGTCTCACTATTCAACACACTGTTCCGCACCCACCCAAATGACTCCAGATCCCCCCCCCCCAACCCCCTTCACACGCCAAGGATCAGGTTTGCTTACCCAGATTCTAAACTGTACTGCATCATTAGTGGGAACGACCCTGAACTGGCCTAAGATCAGTTTTTTGAAGGACAAATGTGTTCCTCTCTGTTCCAGAGGCGTACAGAGAGCCTGGGCAGCCAGGGGATCAGCTGATGAGATGTGGTTTCCTCTGGTTCTCCTGCCAAACCCCCCAAAGTACCTGAGAGAAAACAGAATAGCCTGGGGAACAGAGACTGGCCTAGGAGTGAGTGTGTGTGTGTGTGTGTGTAGGTTGTATATAAGGACAGAGAGAGAGAGAGAGAGAGAGAGAGAGAGAGAGAGAACGAGAGAGAGAGAGAGAGAGAGAGAGAGAGAGAGAGAGAGAGAGAGAGAGAGAGAGAGAGAGAGAGAGAGCAAACGGAACAAAAAGAAATAAGGACAGCATGGTACATGTTCCAGCCCTGCAGCTTAACATAAAAACAGCAACAGTTGAATAAAGTGAAGGAATGTGCCATCTTTTATGAGAGGAATGAGGAGAGTGAAAGCACTCATGGATACATATACACAGCGGACTACAGTGAGTCTAGCTGCTGTTGGTCATAAATCTTTGAGATGAGTCCATAAAAATACCAGGATGAAAGAGCTCATTTGATTATTTTGACTGATCTGTACACGGAGACGGAATAATTATTTTGCCCGTGGACAGTCATTGTGGGCAGACAGGCTTTACGACTGCGGAATTCACCGCCAGGCGACTGTTAATATGACTGTAGTGGTGTGTAACAAGAGGCTGTTCTGGAGGAAGGAAAGAGGATCGTGTGACAGTAAACTGCACACCTGCGTGGTACGGTGACAGGTGAGAATGTGCGTGTGCTTGCATGTGTTACTATGTGTGCAGCAGTGTTTGTTTGGGGGATGTTCTGTCACGAAAGGTACCACTGCCACACCAAGTTCCCATACGACTGCTCCATGCTCATCAGGTAGCTCTGTGGGTTTGCATACTTTTATAGAGGAGGACAGTAAAGCCATTTGTGTTTGTTTGGAATCTGTATCACTTTGACAGAGGCCTTTTCTTGACTAAAAAATCATTCAGCATTTGCTCCCGATATTTTGTATATAGTGTCCATTTGAAATGTTTGTGCATTGTATTGTTCTTACCCAACAGCTCCTTCAGAATGGTACTGTTCGCAGGTTTGTGTGTGAGTGCGGCATGTGTCTGCATGCGTCTGGAGTGTATCATTCTGTGTGTTATCTTTCTCAGACCCTCCTTCTTTTTCATTTACACATCAGTGACATTTAGACCCAAAAGCATCTATCGCTCTCTCTCTCTCTGTCTCTCTCTGTCTCACTGCCTCTCTCTCTCTCTCTCTCTCTCTCTCTCTCTCTCTCTCTCTCTCTCTCTCTCTCTCTCTCTCACTCTCTCTCTCTCTCTCTCTGTCTCACTCTGTCTCACTCTCTCTCTTTCCCTCTTTCTCCTCCCTTCCCTCTCCTTGCTTCCCCTCCCCCCACTTACAGGCGTACGGAATGCAGTACGCAGTCTCTTAGTGATTTATAAACATACACATAATAAATGGGCGTCTGTAGTTTAAGCTGTGATGAAGCTCTCTCTCCCTGGACCGCGGCGCTGGGCCGGGTGATTTAAAGAGCTGACATTTACGGCTAGCAGGCCTATTATTCAGAGTGACTGTCTGTGTACAGACCAGCGTTTTACAGTACCGGGCCGCAGAGAGGTGAGCTCACGACCAGGGCAGTACATTCTCTTACAGCATGGACGGTGTGGGAGAAACCAAGGATTTCAAGTGTGTAATGTAAGTCACAGTCGGAAGATCAGCTACAAATAATAAGGCAATACCTGACCTACTGATTGTAATTAACATCAGCACAAAGGACGTTATTGGTTTGTCACACAAAAGCAGTATTCTTCTTCATGTTGAGCTAGGGGTGGACTGTTCATTACACCAGACAAGCTTTTGGACTTTTCATGTATGACACTCATGTCATACTTGATACTGTGGAATGCCAGACCTCACTCCTTTGACACCCCTTTCAACCCCAAAACTTGAATCTTTGTTATTCCAGCAGCTGGTTAGATGGTGCAAGACTTACAAAAGACACAATATCTGTATATCCTCCCATTTAGGGAAGGTCAATCTATGTGTCTGTCCATGCTGAGTAAACACACTCTACATACAAACATACACGCACACAAAACACAAAAGTATGCTCCCTGTCATCCTCCTAAATGTTTGAAACCCAATTTCAACCGTTCTGCAAGCAAAACGCCCAACAGCATGGCTCCAAATGGCATCTCGTTTCCCCAAACAGAATCTATACACTTCCACACGTTCATTTTAAATCAATCCCTCCAAGGTTACCAGTCTTAATGGACACCACAATCAGCGTTCGGTGCAGTCCAGGAATATGAAGGAGGATAATGGTAAAGTGTCCCTGAATGCTCGTTCGGAGGCTTCCTCCCCATTCATCAGTACTCCTGCCGTTTCATCCAGTCCTGATGAGGAAAACCAACCCTCACAGAGAGCATCCAGAGGAACGCATTTACAATCAGGCCCAGTTGAAACCTCGGCTCACGTTTCCTCCTAACAGTGGCAGGACATAAACCTTCAGGCCAGACCTCATTTTCATGGCGCCATCCTTTGGATACTGAACCAAAACCAAAAATCAATATGGCTGAACACTGTATTTGTAAGTTTGCATGCTCAAAGCTGTTTTTAACCAAACTAATGTAGTTCCCAGTCTCTTCACATCAAAGAATTGGTATTGTGTCTTTACTGTTTGGACAATATTAATGAGGCAGTCTGGTGCTGCTTCTGGTTGTTTGATGTTAATGTTTTGCTGCTGTTGCTAGCTAGTGTGTCCTTGTTTTAATGCATTATGGCTGGTGTGAGGTAATTCCCCAGCAGGAATAAAGAGGCCAAACCAAATATTGTCTCTACTGTGGAGCATCCAGACTGCAGAAATCTGTGCTGGCAAGTTGTAAGAAAAAGTCCCAAGCACTGTCAAAGTCAAGCAATGTTGCTATTCAATGGTTTAATTGTACTGTGCGGATCCATTGGGTCTCAAATGTCAGTCGCCACCCAAAGCTCACATTACTCCACAGTGAGAATACAACATTAGCGTCCCTGAGGTCCGAATCTCTGAGGGGGGTTGGAGGGGGGTGGGTGGGGGATAGAGTCTCAGGGGGCATTTAATAGTGCCACTGTAGGGGCAGAAGGCATTTTCTGGGGGGAGGGTCTAGGTACTGTCTGAGTTGACATCTTTGGTGAGTCTCCCGTGTACAGTATGTGTGTGTGATTGCGTGCGAGGGGATGTGTGCTTGCAGACCAGTGCGCAGGCATGTGTAAAGCAATCACTACCGTACCTTCACGTGGTTCATCTCCCAGGCCAGCTGCCTCAGACAGGGCTCTGCTGTACGTCACTCTGACAGAGGTGACACCAGTCTGATCACAAGGGCACTCATGTGGTGGGAGAGGTCCTGTAGGTCGCCCGGTGTGACAGACAGAAATAGTCTGGCGTCGAGTCGGAAATGACCACACATTGACCCCTTCCTTCCGTGACCCCCCTGTGACCCTGCAGCGCCTCACCTTTGACCTCTCAGATCTAATTCTATGTGCAAACATACATAGACCAGACAGGGATATAGTCGTGTGAACACTGATAGCACCAAATGATGGTATTCTGGCTTTCAAATCCGGACTGAGAAGGTTTGGCAATGTATTTGTATGTGACTTGGCTGCAGCAATCACATCAATGCCAGAGTTGAACTGTTTGGTTACCATGGGGGGGAGGTAATAGATCAAGAAGTGGCAGGTTCAAATCCCTGACTGTACTGTATGTCACATTGAACAAAAGTGCCTGCTCAATGAGTACCTTCATGTTATTATAACGTTGCCATTTCAACGTACCTACCTGTTGTGTTTTTGTTCTGCGCTACATATGATTCTACACTGATGCCTTAACATATAAAAGGTGGCAACAAAGTATGAAATTCTTTACCAACCTCTTAAATGACAAGACGTGTTGTTCCATCGCAAAGTATTTCTCATAACACAACCACCCATTTTACGAATTGGCCCATCAGTCCCATGAAGGGTTAAAGGCAATATGTACAGTAAGCTGCAAAACAAGTCCTTTCTCTCCAGAGTGTGCAATGGTGATATTCCTCCTCAGAAAGAAACGACTTTGCAACAAGAAGTGGCACATAAATTAAAGTGGCAGTGTGATTGATGAATACGCTGGCAAGGATGTTCGCATCATTTTTTGGAGAGACGAGGGAATACGCAACAAAAAGACACACACACAGACACACGGAGTACTACACAGCAACACTCAGCACGCCTGCCCAAATACACACACACACACGGACGCATATGAAAATGCATAAATTGTAAGTTATTTGGCGACATTCTAAAATACACCCAAGAGAAACAGTGTGTGTGTGTGTGTATATGGGTAGATAGTCTGCTCTCCTCCTTCTAAATGAGCTCCATGCAATATTAAAAGATGCAAAACGAGTCAACGACTGCACACCCATTGGTAAATGACCTGCTGAACACCTTGGGAAATAAGCAGACTGAGCACAGTGGACCAGTGAATATTGTTGTGTTTTTTTTACATTAATCCTATCCATCATTCTCACCAACATGTTACTGTAATCCTTTAAGGCGGTTTGTGTTTGTGTGCTGCCCTTGTGCATGATTGCACGGAGATGCTGTAAATTCCTGGTTTAGCCTTAAATTGCAACACAGGTATTACTGAGCAAATCATGTGAGTAATCTGCATTGTCTGGGACCACAGTAGCGTGGAGAAGGTAAGTGAATTGCTGAGGCTGGTTTACAGTTTCTTAGTGATTAACACCGAGCATGATAAACATGGAAGAGGCTTACTGGCTAAGAGGGAGCACTTAACACTGCAGGTAAATGTTGATGGTGGAGGAAGGGTTGTGTGTGTGTGCGTGCGTGAGCGTGTGTGTGTGCGTTGAACGGGGGGGGGTGTACTAATGAAGGGCGCAGACAAGTATGACATCAGAGTACAAAGGCCCGGTTTTACTGCAGCAGTGAGTGTCTCTGAGAGGTGGATGAGACACGGAAGGAGAGATAGATAGACATGACGATCGATGTCATACAAACATGGCAAGCAAGTAAGAAGGAGCAAACATTTGAAGAAAGAGAACGAAAGAGGGAGGTGGGTAGGCTTGGTGCACTAGAGTACTGATGGAGGGATGTAAGGAGGCATGCCGGGGGAAAGGAGGGGAAAGAATGGAGGAGTGGGGGTGAGGAGGAGGAGAGGAAGAGAACAGTGGGTCAGGTCTGTCTTTTACGGCCCCATTCCAGTAGATGAGCAGCATCAATCTTTACCTCGGCTCTGGGAAGAGGGCTCGGTGCTATCAGCAGGCGCAGGGTACAGGAACATAAAACACACACACACACACACACTGTAGATGCAAACACACTGTTTCACGGACGATGGGCGCACAATGGACAATCCAAAAACATGCAGAGTTTGCTTCATAAATCCAGGAGAATGAACACGAGAGATCCAGTCACACAAAGAAAAATATCAACTACTGTAAACATATGATACTTGTGAGCCTACAGAAGTCACGTTAGCCACATTAGCATTTAGCTCCATTTCTCGCGAACACAACACAGATTAAAAAAGGAGGTGGGGGTTGTTGGAGAAAAGGACTTGCACAGAGGAAAATAAGAAATGTTTTGAATTATACATTCCACGCGTCAGTGACAAATTGAGAGAGGGATTTCTCATAAATCACACACGCCGGGCTGCCTGCAGAGGAATTGCTTGGTGGGCAGCAAACGTGATTTAAGAGTGGGTTGGGGGCAACAGCTAGCTAGAGTAGGCAGCACTACCAGACTGTTCTCTCCTCCTGGGGGATAGGCCACGGGGGAGGGCAAGCTTAGTACCCAGCCTTCCACGGTGTTGCAGGGAAATGGTGCTCTCAAGGACACAGAACACCAAGAGTCTGCACACTTTATACTTTATAAGCTTGAGCATGCATGTGTGACTTGTTGAGAAAAGTTTTCTTTGAAGATGGTTGATGGATGAAGGGGAACTAGTACCACAGTGTACAACTCAAAGTCTCAAAAAGGCCACCCCACCATCACTACCTAAATATGTATGTTACAGTAGTATTATCTCCCTTGTCATTCCTCCCACCAAGAGGTTCTGCGTGGGGTAGGGGGTGATTCTGGACAGTGTCTTAGAGTTTTGGGGCCTGCTCCCTTTGCTTGCTCTCAGCCACACCTCAGACAAAACAGCCTCTCGTTCACACAAAAAGGTGGCCAAATACACAAGCAGAGGGGGACAGGGCCATCAATCACCGGGGCCAAGTAAACAAACAAGGCCCCCAAAACAGGCCAATGAGATGGCAGGAGACAGAGAAGACTGTCATTACCCTCTGTGTTTGGAAGAACCCAGGCAGTCTGGTACCCAGATTTTCGGGGTGGGTTGAAATGTGGGTGTGTGTCTGTGTGTGGAGAGGGAGGTTTGAGTGCGTTCGTGAGTACATGTGTGTGTACGTGTGTTGTCAGGGTGCATGGGAATATGTGTGCGTATGTGAGCGTATGAGTGTAGTGGGTGAGAGAATGTTTACGTGAATTGAGTCTCATTCGCCATGGCGAGCCAGGGTGTGGTTATGGAGGCCACACACACCTGTGCCAAGGACCCCTGTTTCCCACCACACAGGGCCCAAGGACCCCTGTTTCCCACCACACAAGGCCCAAGGACCCCTGTTTCCCACCACACAGGGCCCAAGGACCCCTGTTTCCCACCACAGGGGCCCAAGGACCCCTGTTTCCCACCACACAGGGCCCAAGGACCCCTGTTTCCCACCACACAGGGCCCAAGGACCCCTGTTTCCCACCACAGGGGCCCAAGGACCCCTGTTTCCCACCACACAGGGCCCAAGGACCCCTGTTTCCCACCACAGGGGCCCAAGGACCCCTGTTTCCCACCACACAGGGCCCAAGGACCCCTGTTTCCCACCACACAGGGCCCAAGGACCCCTGTTTCCCACCACAGGGGCCCAAGGACCCCTGTTTCCCACCACACAGGGCCCAAGGACCCCTGTTTCCCACCACACAGGGCCCAAGGACCCCTGTTTCCCACCACAGGGGCCCAGTAAGATTGCTTGTCTCGCATAAATCATTGGCTTGGTGGAGCTCCTGTATTTACACAGTGATTAAAACCCACGAGCCGAAACACTCAGATAGACCGAACAAAAACACTAATGAGAACAGTTAAGCCTTCACGCACACACACATACATTTAATCACACACAGACACACATACATTTAGTCATTTAGCAGACGCTCTTATCCAGAGTGACTTACAATAAGTACAGGGACATTCTCCCTGAGGCAAGTAGGGTGAAGTGCCTTGCCCAAGGACACAACGTCATTTTGCACGGCTAGGAATCGTACTGAAAACACTCTTTCACTCCATCTTTCTCTTTTCTTTATTTCTCCCCCTCACGCAAGAACTCACATACATACTCACAGAGACACCATCAAACAACTAGTAAGAGCTTCCAAAGGAGGAACAAAGCCAATCCCATTCTCCATGTCATCCCCTCAAAGCAGCTTCTATCTCTCAGTTCATCACGAAGCTCAGTTAATGCTACCCACATGCAACACAAATAAAATGCAAATTACTACACTGTCAAGTTTTAATAAATACAATGCCAAAGAAGTTAGAACTAACAAGATGCATACAATATCAAAATAGAATCTTGTGGTAAGGGAGGTGAAGGAGCCATAATTGAGGGCAGTGGTATGCTACAATGATAGGATGTAATGATGAATGATAATGATGTCTATTTTAAGGTCTGACAATACTAATATAAGAAAATGATTAGCTAATGAAGGGTCATGCTGATGCAATATGGCTGTGTAGGTGATAATAAATTGCTAATGCCATAGTAGCTACAGTAAGTGAAGCACAGCCCTTTGTTGTTAGCTAATATGGATTGAAATGACTATTCATTTAACAAGGGAATCGCACCTGGTACCATTGATACAGTGATAATGTGGGGTGAGGTGGAACCAACTCGTAGAAATGTAATTTCTTTATTGTGAAGTTCTAACTGTTGATTTCAAGGTATAAAAAAAAATAAAGTGCAGCATTGGGTGTGACATTGTAACATACTTGGAGGTAATGTTATCTGAGAAACAATATACATAACAAAATACTGTAAAAAAATATCACTCACAGAACGTACAAAAGCCTTTTATTACACAATCTGTGTCAAAACCCTGTCCTTATCTCCCCTGTGCTGACTATTCTGTAAAACAGCCACTGTAACACACTTCTCTTAGAAATCACACACCCTTACCTGCCATGACCCAAGTTCTGCAATCCATGTACATTTTCTCACCACATTTCCACAAACTATGAAAGATAGAGATGAGAAACCCATAGGCTGCTAAAGGAATATCACACAAGGCCTCGAATGAATCTCCAGGATGAATAATTGACTGAACAGACTGTGCCAGCTGCAAGTCCTGAGCCAAGCTGTGCAATACACCTCATTCTGGTCCCATCTCACTAACTATCTGAGCGAAAATTAAATATTTTGTTTTGAGCTTCACTAATATCAGCGATTTTTGCTCCCTTAATGCCATTTTTATTGATCGTCTCGTTAATGGCCGAGCCCATATATTTGATCCAGCTCATCTAGAGTAGAAGTGAGTAATAGCTGTCTGGAGGTAAGGCTATAAAGCAGTGTTTCTCCTTCGTCAGGGATAAAGAAGGGAAAGAAAGCAGAAGAGAGAGAGAGAGAGAGAGAGAGAGAGAGAGAGAGAGAGAGAGAAAGACAGAGAGAGAGAGAGTGCCGTTTGCAATCTACTGACCACAAGAGAGGGCAGGGTGGTGAAAAAAAGAGCGAAAGAATGTAAGACAGGGTATTTGTCATTTTAAAATTAATTCAGTAAATGGTCATGGAAGTAGTGGGCACATCGTTTCAACCAACACACCGCCTCTCCCTCTCGACAACCAACACACCGCCATCCCACCCTTCCTCCCGTCCTTCCGTCCTCTTTCCTCTCTCCCGTCCTTTGTTTTTCTATCACCTTCTATCTCCTTCTCTCAACCAGTCCCCACCCCCACCTCTCTCTCTCTCCTTCTCTCTCTCTCTGTCTCTCTCTCTCTCTCTCCACCCTGCCTCTCCTCTTCCTCCTTCTCTCCATCCCTCTCTCCCAGGTCATCAGCCAGCAAAAACCACAACAAAGGGGACCGTTGCCGGAGTGACCTTGGCTGTGACATCATGCGCCGGCAGAAAGAAATGAAGCCATTAGGCCGAGGCAGGGCCCGGCCATAAATCAGAGCCTTTCCAATAAGCTGCCTTAATGGTCATCCATCACCGTGGGCCAGCCAGAATAGCCCACAGAGAGGCTTGGGGGATGGAGGGTGGAGGGTGTGTGTGTGTGGGGGGGGGGGGGCTGGAGGCCGAGAACACCGCCGACACATCTTCTACGCAGAGAGGGAGTAGGGGAGGGGTAGTGGAGGCAGGAGACGAAGAGGAGAGAGAGACAAAGGGGGAGGAGAAGGAGGCCAAGATCGGGGGAGTTGGGAACATTGTACCTTTAACAACGGTTAAGACTGCACAATGTGATGCTGTAGAATGACGTCTCTCCTATAAACACTTTCAGAAATAGATTCACCACCGCAGACATGCATAGATATGGATATCCAAGTATGTACTATTTCCATATTATGTTAGTTTTGAGTAAAGCTTAGACACATGGCTCATTCGGGCAAGTGGATGCGACAGCAAGAGTTTTATCCAAATCAGAGCAGAACAAAAAGGCTGATGGGATTGAATTCTGTTTCCTTTAGTTACAAGCGGTGTTTCCAGTGTACACTCATATATTAACAAAAGGCAGTAGATGAAAGGGGATGAGGAAAAAAGAGGGAAGCGGGAAAAACAGAGAGGATGTGAAGAGAGAGACGGATAGAGGATAAGGGAGGGAGAGACCTACAGAGAGCGCTGCGGAGAGAGTAACAGTCTGGACAGAGCTATGGGTAAGAGCTGGTGAGCCACAGACATCAACAATAATATTCACTGCACTGATGTTGATGGTCATAACCAGGCATGAGAATAGAATAGAAAAGCATGGTCAGGGCTTTGATGGTCCATGGTGGGGGTCATAGACAGAAAACCGAGCAGAGTGTGGTCTAAGAGAAATGAATAGTTAGTGAACATTTAGAGTAACAATTGAGGAAAATGGCTGGTGTATTATTTTGTGACTATAACAGAAGGTGTGCTTTTTAACAGCAAGATAACACATGGATACTATTTCATTAGTGGTTGTCACTCAAAAGTGATACTCAAACTTTTAGTAAGTTGGAAAATGAAATTGAGACAATTAAGATTTTGTTGTGGTAAATGGGGGTTTTGATAACAAAAAACAAAGGTTGAGAATTTTCACTCTTAGATTTGCCATCACAGTTACACACCAGTGAACTGACAAGAGAGAGAGAGAGCTAGAGAGAGAGAGAGAGAGAGAGAGCAAAACGTAGATTGAAAGAGAGAAGAAAACTGAAAAAAATTGCAAAATGGAGAAAGAGTAGATTGAAATAAGAGAGGCTGAAATGGAAACATTTGCAAGGTGGACAGTTGAAAAAGTAATCCTACAATCTCCTGTACTGTAGGTGTGCTGTTGTCACTCTCTTCAGTAAGACAGCTCTGTCTCTGTGACAAGTTATGGTACAGTCTCTTCCAGGCCTTCTAAATCAGTGCCAAACCCCAACACACTGTCAGGGACCAGAGCAGGCCGGGCCTCCCTGTATCCTTACCCTAATCTCCACCACACCAGCCTCATGCTGAAAGATTCACTCTGACACGGGACTCGTACAACCTGCAATTATGGTTGAGGATTTTCTCCCTGCTTCTTTGTTCAACTTTAAACTTTTGATGTGAGCTTGACATTTCAGTTTTCAAGTTTTCTCACGCATGTGTTCCAGTCATTTTCTTTGGTCCAAGTATTCTCCGTCATTTACATGAACCCTGTAATTGGCATCAGAAAAGTACAAGTTTGATAATGATTGCATTACGAGTGTACATAGAGCATTTCTCTAAAGCACATACAAATGAGTGTGTGCGTCTCGGTGTCACTTGGGTACGTTTAACCAAGACTTCTTCCCTCTCTGTGTGTGTGTGTGTGTGTGTGATGTTTGTGTTTGGCCATGTTTGCGTAGGTGTGCGTTTTCGACTGTGTGTGTGTTCTCATACAGCAGGCAGGCAGATAACATGAGCCCAGCAGGCACTATTTCATTCGCGATGGTTAATCCCCAGTCTCGTCTTTCCTCATCTGCCTCCAGTGCTTCCTCTCTTTCCTCCCCTCCCTCGCTTCACTTCTCTCAGTACCTCTCCATGTCTCCCTTTGGAGCTCGTCACCCGTCTCTAGTTTATAACCCCCCCCCCTCCTCCCCTGCCCCCCCTCTGGGGACCTCCGTGGCCCCTCTCAGCTGGTACACACACCCATATGCTCTGACTCCTGTTGCTATTGTTGTTGTTTGGCCCATTTGACGTGTGGACCCATGACAGTGTCCAGGATCCGGTCCAAGTCTTGGCTGGTGACACTGTGTGTTTGCGTGTGCATGTCTGTGTGTGTGTGTGTGTGTGTGTGTGTGATTGTGCGCGTGTGTGCGTGTGTTTGTGTGTGTGTGAAATAGGCCAGCCCCTCTGACATGCATCACACAGCCTGATGCGGATGGCTAGCCACCCTCAATGCCTCCACAGACACATGGGCACTCACATGAACCAACATGGAAAGGGATGCACGTACACGCCCTCACACAATGCATGTACAGGTTTCCCATTTTCTTTTTGTCTCTCTCTTTCTCTATATGTATCTATATACATGTCTTTATGTCCACTTTCGGTACACAAACAAACACACGTACACATAATGCACAGGATAGACGCAGGAATGGACACGGACACAATAAAAAAAAAAAACACTGTTTTTTTTTAAATCTTGAATTCTTGAATCCATATCACACTGTACCTGGCCTTTCTCTTCCTTCGACCCCGAAAATACATAGCTTACTTTGTCTTGTAATATACGTACAAGGACATTTGAACTCCACCTCCCTCCCCACCTCTTGGCAACATTAGCAACCATAACAACCTGTCTGTATGAAAATGTACTTATAGCCACACTCTGTTGTTATTGGAACGTACACACACAAGTCCGGCCCTCAAAAACCTCCCTCTGGTTCCAGTGTGAAACGCCCTCCTCTCCAAACCTCCTCCAAAACACTTTGGTTTTCATCACTGTAGAAATGTATTCAGGGAGACATTTATCAAGGAGTGGACTGACCACTGGAGACCACGGCGGCCATTTTGTAAGACCAGGTTATGGAAAACAGGGAACTGGGGCGCGGGCTGTAAGAGAATTTACATGTATATTTACATTTATTCACCGCTGTAGCAGAATAGAACCAACCTCAGGGAACAGATGGATGTGAGTATGAGAAAGGTTAAAGTTTTTCTTTTTTTCACTTTTTTGTATCATTTAAGAATACAAAGAGGTGTAGACAGGAAATGGAGAAGTAGAGAGCTTTAACATATATTAGGCTGGGATTTAAATCAATTGAAGCATCAACTATATAAAATAAATGATTGAACATTAAGAAGTTACAAAATGCCTTCAAAATGGGTTCATCTACAAATTCTGAAAAAAGGTTGGAAGTAAGATGGACTTTTCACGATTATTAAGTCTGACAATCGTGTCTCAAAAGACGGCAGCAAAATGACATTAGTAGTCCTGTCAAGATGCTTGGGAGAAAAGTGTCTTCACAACTAAACGGTCAGAAACTGTGCACAGTGTTTGAGTGTAAGATGTGATGCTCATTTTCCTCATTTAATGTGTTAGATTACATAATTACTTTTTTCCCTACAAAGAACTGCAGCTGTGATAATTTCCCTTTAATTACATTAGCTAACACATTTCTTAAATTTAAATAATTCTCCCAAATAACATATCTTATCTCCAGAGATACAGATGGCAATGATTCAATTACGGAGAAGAGAGGGAGGGAGAAAAAAAGAAACAGGTTTGAATAATGTAGTTGGCTGGCTCCCACTTCTGAGCCCATACCCAAACCTCTTCGACCCAGTTTTCCTCTTTCATTTTTTTTATTTCCTCATCAAACAGTTGACATTGTCACGCGGGAAGTCACTGGGAGAAAGATATCGTTTTATTACTGATAATGCTCTCGTTTTAGACCATTCACCCGCCATTTCCCTACAACTGCCCATCCGCTATCTATGTGTAAAACACTTGCACACATTTTTTTTACCCACCTCCACCAAGTTCACATAAAAATCCGTTATGGCCAACTTTAGAGTCTGGCCATGGTCAAAGCCCCTAACCCCTCCCTCTGGGCTCTCTCCAGATCCAAAATGGCGTCCATAAATCAAGAAGCCAGATGTAATCTGCAGTGTCCAGAAAGCAAGGGGCGAGGCTTTGGAGCATAATGCGACTCGTTCTCCATTGTCATTCAGACACAACAGAGAGCAGAAAGAGAGCCTTGCCTGCACCTGATAAGAGCTTGCTCAGAGTGAGCTATAAATCATACGGGGTGACCTGCAACTCTACTGATTTCACCAAAAGAGATAGACAGAAGGAGTCTATTGGGGGGGGGGCTAAAAAAAGGAGAGAACAAAGGAGAGAAAGGGAGAGAGAGAGGGAGAGAGAGAGAGAGAGAGAGAGAGAGAGAGAGAGAGAGAGAGGGAAAGATAACATGGAACCAACTGTAATTGAGAATGAGAGAGGAGAACGTATAGATTGGAGAAAAAAGAAAGTGGGTAGAAATCATATGTACTTAGAGCAGTAGAGAATGAGTGGTTGAGAATTAGACTTACTTAAGATACTAAAGAGAGAAAGAGGGGAGGGGGAGAGACAGAAAGAGGGCTGATGGATGGAAGAGAGAGAGAGAGAGAGAGAGAGAGAGAGAGAGAGAGAGAGAGAGAGAGAGAGAGAGAGAGAGAAAGTGAGAGAGAGAGAGAGAGAGAGAGAGAGAGAGAGAGAGAGAGAAGGGAGGATGGGGACAGAAGGGGAGAAAGCAGGAAAGGATAACTAGAAATACAGTTTCCCAGCTATGGCAAGACGTTTCTCCAAACTATCCTCAATGAACAATGTATACTGTAACTTTCCCAGGGTGTGGTGCTCGCTGGGTTGTGTGTCACTTAAGTGTGTCACTTTGTGTTACATGGCACACCAATAGAGAGAGCGCTTTGTTATCGGAATATTCCCTGCATTTTCTGTTTGATCAATAAATGGCAAGATCTTTTTTCTAAATACAGGCCATGTATTGACATTTGACCTCGTAGTGATTTTGCATGTTGTGCATTGAATCACACCGTACACACCAAAGTGTGTCTCTGTCTTTGGAATCAATCTATACATTTACGCGGTGAAAACACAAAACCACATCCAACAACCGAGCCGATCCTCACGTCAAATTAACCCCCCCCCCAAAATCCAACTCACAGGCAGAGCTCGTGTCCCTAAGAGCTCAGCGAACATAGATGGCTTCATCCACGCCATTCCCACGCCACGTTCTCAGCCTGTGCGTCTCCATCCCCACTCACTTCCCCCGGTGTCCCTTCATCGGCCAACCCGACTGGCAGCCTTCAGTCTCACTCTCGGCCCCCATTCACTCTCTTCCCTTATTCCTTATTCATATGCTAAACCCCTGCAGCAGACCCCCTTTGGCCCCTGGGCGCTGTGCGCTGGATGTTAACACGTGTAATCCCCCCATTAACGTATCCACGCCGCCGAGGCCTCGGCTGACGCCCACTCTCTCAGGGATTAGGCCTCGGAGACTGAAAGGGCTGATGGGTAAACGGTTCAGAGAGGCTCTTTTCATTTTCAAAGAGCCCCCTCTTGAGATTGTGTGTGTAGTCCGTCTAGTGTGTGTGTGTGCGTGGGTGTGTGCCACTCTCTCGAGACGAAACCAAACACAACAGAGACGATAGATTTGGATTTATGCATATGGTATTTTTAATTGATTTTTATGGCACTGTAACCCAATGATAAGGATAGGCGGGAATCCCCTGATTGTGTCATCACTTCCCTATAACACAAACCCAGTACTAGGACTGTGTGACGGTGATTGTGTCTTTTACATATACAAGCAGAATAGACATCAGACACAGAGGATCTGATCCAAAAAGTGAGTTTTACTCAGAGTTTTACTTGATAACTGAACAGCACATTTCCACTGTAGCTGTGTCGATGCAAAAAAGACAACCAGGAACCAGGTCACCAGAAACACAATAGTCCCTCTAATGCAGCAGACAGGTATGCCATTACACGGCATCACCTGGGTAGGAGCCCAACAAACGTGTTAATTGCGGTTGTCTTTTCATCCCCTGCCAAGTTCTTCACAGATGAAAGAGTGCACATCATCTCGGATGAGAAAAAGAAAGGCTCTACCCGCTAAAACACTGGTTACATCATGTCTACAGAGAGACGTTGTTTTGGGTTTGCCTTTCTGAGCGCTAAGCTAGGCCTGCCTGCACGCCTCATTGGGTTTCATGTTGTGCTCTAATCCACCCAGAGACTATGAAAGGAAACTTTAGATGGAGGACCTCAAACAGTTTTGCGACATTTTTGTACAGGGCTACTCTTGGCTCTATTTCAAATGGCTGATGATGGTCAAAATGGGAATTTCCATCCTCTTTGGGAGTTTTTGTTTTCCTGTAATTTGGGGGGGAAATCCTCAAATTTGTTTTTGTTGAGATTTGTGCTGGAAATGCATACTTAAAATTACATTGACAATATGTATTAGCATAATTTGTAATGACAAATCAAGCTACAGTACATCAATTCTTTGTTAAGTGTGGCTTCCACAAAATATTGAAATGATTCATAAACACAACCAATCATCACACACAACCCATCCCTGTGATGCGTTGAAAGGTACCTCGAAAGGGACGTCATATGTCTCTTAAAGTTTTTCACCACTAGGCTTTCCAGCCTAAGCATATTCCTAAAAGTAATTTTTGAATTAAGTTATTACACAATTACTAAATAAAAGTATTGCAAAAGCATCACTTTTATTTTCAGCTTTGTATTATTCCACAGTCTGCAGTGTGTTCCTTTTTGTCTGGCTCTCTTTTCAGCTTAGGTCATTTTCTCTTCTCTTTTTCTAGGTGCTGGATGTTGAGGCATTTTACAGCTTTTCTCATTACAGCATTTTCCAAACAGTGTTTGAGGGGCGGTGAGAGCCATGCTTGAATTATTCAGGGCAGAACTGGGGATAACCCCAGCACAGAGCACCGCGTTTTAGTGTGCAGGGAGAGCAGGTCCTGTGAGGGACATCAGACCGCCGAGTCAAAGTGTAAAAACCCACTTTTATAAGGTTGGGGAAGAAGGGAGCGTCAGAAAGAGCTCCAGATGAAAGGTTTATTCAGTATGACAGACAGTGTGTAAAGACAGGGTGGACAAACACAAAGGCTGTTTTTGGTCCAAACTGAGTGCCTGACTTGAGCCAAGTTATTTTTCTTACAGTTAATAACTATTTTTATTATTGTATTACTTTCTCAATATGTGAAATTAATTCATGTAATTTGAAATGCAATTTTTGACTTATCCTCGATACTTGATTTTGGGTTATGACTGCAGTGTCTGTGGGCTTGCTGAAAGCTTTGAGGTGTGATAGGTTACACTTCCAGTGGCTGGAACACAGAACCTACAGTTCTGTACTGTGGAATCGTATGAAGTGTGTATGGTCTTAACATGGTGTGTATATTTTCCTCTGATCTTCCGGCAGCTGAAAAGGCATATTGTCTAAAAGCTAGGCCAGAAACATGGCTTATACTTTGAAAATGATATTTTAGCTTTAGAGGAAACCTGACTGATTGAGTCCCTTGTTGTCTGGAATAATATTATGAAGTCATACATCATGGCGCAGTTGGCAATGGACTGTCGGAGAGACTGAAAAACATTTTTTTTTTATTGTGTAGATTTTAAAGATAGTAATTTTATTTTTGAATGGTGACAGTTTTTGTGCCAAATGAAGTACATTGACCACACTGTGAAAACAAAACCAAAGAAACAACATACTATTACAATAATATTCAAAATAATTATTAAATTAACATTAATGCATGTCATCTTGCACAGATAATACACACCATGTAAGGGTTCTCAGGCTTTGGAAACAGTCAGTTGGGTCCATCATTTTCACAGGTACAGCACCTCCAGCATCTCTTGTTTCTTTCTCACTTCATTTTGGCACCAGCGGGTGATTGAGGTATAATGTGGCTGCCCTCTGAGTTCCAATAAGGCTGGCACGGCGTGGCTGTCATCTATTTATATCCCATAATGCAACAGCCACAGTGGTGGCATCTGTCTACTTGGGCAACACACCCCCTGGTGCCCTCATCTCTCATCCTTCTCCACCTCCACCCCCACGCCTCGTCCCCCTCTCTCAGGTGGGGGGCCACACAGCCTGCTGGAAGGCAGCTGAACCATCGTCAGTGGCCACACGCCAGGATGACTGGTCCTTACACTTCAGACTGCATTATCGATTGGTAGAATGAACTTTAGAATAATGCTCATTTGTGACATTAACCCTAACCATACAGTATGTACTGCAACATTTATACAATAAGTCAAGAATAAACTGTTATCTCATTACAAACAATTACCATTTAATTTGTTTTTATATTATATTTCTAGTGTTCTAAAATGCACTTATTTGTAAATTACTTAGAGGGTTTTACAGAGAGGGTAGTCTGATTGATTGATTAATTCAAAATTTGTACAAAGGTCATTTGAATGTGAGATCTTAATTTTGTCACATATTTACTCAATTGTGTTTCACGGGTTACATATTATTTGTACAACACAGAAAATAATAATAATAACAAAATAATTAAAAAATGATTTAACAGTGCTTAAATAGCAACCAGGAATCCGTTATTTAATATCAGTTAAATCTTCAAAAAATAAAGTATCTGTAACAGATTGCTAGCTATGTAGCCAGCTCATACAAATTAATAACATTATTTTACCTTCTCTAGTAATATTATTATAGTGATTGGTACGACAGGCATACCCCCCAAAATGATGCTCCAGCAAATGGACCCACAACAACCCATTAATTTGATGCCCTGATGATTCAAATCCAGACAAATGGAAGTGTTAGTCTTTCATATTGGATTCCAGGTTCTCCATCACATTGTATTCACCCACTCACATTGGTTTTACAACTAACCTGATCCTACCATATAGTCTACAGTTTATTTTGCCACATCTCTTTGTTTCTAGGCATAATGCTATTACTGATGGTACACTGTTGGAGGATTGATGTTGTTGTGAGTTTTGGCATGCTACCTGATATGGCACGAAACCTGCAACACCGTAGATGTTCATTTACTCAAACAGTTGAATCCACCTCGTTAGAAATCATATAGTAAACAAACACTCACAGCATTGTAGCTAACTTTACATGCAAAGGTCAACAGCAGACTGTAAACACTGCTGCAGCTAGTAAAATGGCATTGTGGTCTTTGTCAGACTTGCCCAAAAATGAGGATGCATTTGACAATTGTCCGGCCGCTCATAGCCCTCGCATTTCATTAATTTCACTTGCACTTTAATTGATCCTTATTTCCCCTGATTACGATTGTAATTAAACACCCGAAAGTCGTTCGAACCACTAGCCATCTGCCAGGGTGAATGGGCACCATCAGGGTGGGCATACGGGGGCAGTGGCACAGACATTGGCATTGCCAAAATCTGGACCTCAAAATGCCCATGCTCATTCATACTTACAAAGTCAGATTTATCACATTTGTTTCTGCTACACTGATACCTTAGGAACCCATTCTTAAATACCAAAGATTTAGCAAGATGGCAAAGATTGAGGCATGAGAGGAGTTGTGTCATCAAGAAATATCTAACAATTTAACTAACTAGCAATTTGGACCTAACATCCTGATGATTTAACTTGTGAATATAGCGTTCTCATGATAGAAGACATCGAGTGGTTTCTCTGAATCATAATAGTCTTTCTTTCAAAGAACTAAGGACCATTTAAGGAAAGGTCATTTGCCAGATTTCTGCACCCCACCAATTAAAGATATTGTGCCTATAAACCATACAATCTGTAGACATTTTGTTTTATTTTTTGTAATTAACATCTCAAATTACATTCCCCTAATGCCAAACCTTGTATTTGCCAAAGCCCTCTTTTTTGTGTTTCTCCTAAGTGCTGGCTTATTTGATTACCTTGGCCCTGTATAATGGCCTCGCAGTATGGAGTTAAGCCTACTTGGCTAAAATCCCCAAAGAAGACTTCATTACAGGGGAGAATTAGCACCATCAACTTTTGACCTCTTTAAATTGAATAAGTTGGGCCAGCCAGGGACCAAGGTTATGTTAGCCTAATCTAGGTCTTTTGAGTAGTAGGGTTTAGGCTACCAACATATGGCTTAGATAGAGCTGGCATACAGCATTTAAACAAAATATCCTAACTGATCAATTACAATTGATATCGCAACGAAGTACCGGAAAAAAGTTGATAGGAAATGTGATAACTTGAAGGGTCTAAGTTCTCTTTCCTGGAAACTTTATACACAATCAAGGCAGACCCCTACTTGACTACTTGGTTTACTCTGATGAAAAAGCATAACGCACGGATCAAAGATATCAATAATAATTCAGCCAAAAGGCCACACTCGCTTGATGAAAAAAGACGCCATTAAAAACATCTACTTTAAATTTTGATTTTCTACGGATTATGTCCTTGCATTAGATTTATTTTCATTCCAATTTTTATTGTCCAGGCTCTGTGCGGCTCAAATCGAGTTATGAACTTAATCAATCTGTGCTCCGTCGCATTGACTGTTTTATGATTGGCCGAGGTCATGGGGTTTTATTGACCCGATAACCTAAGATGAAAATTCCTGTGCATTTGACTAAGCTTGCAAGAAGAACGCACAGGACCCAGTGATTTCTCTCTCTCTCTCCCTCCTTCTCTCCTCCTCGTCCGCTCTCCATAGCTCCTACTAGTTAATCGGATCATAAATGAGAGCTGACTCTAACTAATTACATCTGGTGTGTTCTCCAATCCCTTCTCCACAGTCGAGAGAAGAGTCCATAAAGTGACTCGGAAAGTGACTCGAAACAGAGTGGTAAGGAGAATGGGTGGTGGAGAAGGAAAATGATGAATGAGGTGAGAACCTTGTCCTCTCTCTCTCTTGTTCTCTGCGGCCTCTTTGCTACCGTGGCCTCTTTTTCCCCCCTTTGGCAAAGAAAGAGAGCCACTCCTCCACTCCTAGCCTCCCCAGGAAGAGGCTGTTTCTTCAGCTGTGTGCTGCGAGAGAAGCATCTTCAGGGACTAGTCTGCAGCCATCGGTCTCTGCTGGGCGACAGGGAAAGACATGGGACCTTCAAGGGATCACTGAACACTTCTCTTGACTGCGGTAGCATTGTTAAATGATAATCTGTGAATTGAAACGATGTTGCTTGTTTTAAAAACACAGCCTATCACGAATAGCCTGGTGTATGTGTCATTCTTATATCAAACGATTTGCCTTTCAAAGTGCATATTGCATATTACTCCAAGAGAATATTTTCAGTCCAGCCCATGCAATATCATTAGACACTATGCGTGGGTGTGTGCATGTGTGCGTCCGTGTAACCCCGGTAACCCCAGCAGACATTGACACACTCTACTCAGCATTAACACATGGTTTTGGCGTTTCTTAGATCATTAGTTCCATTAAGTCATAATGACCCAGCCTAAGCGAGGCCTGTTAGTTAGTCACATTAAAGAGTTAACACTTTCCATCTCCCCTCCCCGATGGTCTGACACGTCCATGGCAGCCACAGCATCGCTCCATCCCATAATTAGGAAAATTGCTCTTAACGGGTCGTCGTTTAGTAATGGTCTCATTTCTTCCATCTCGTACTGACAAGAGTAAACTGCAAGAAGATGTTCCCATTAGCTCTACCCAAGGCTAACCCCCTCTGAACCCATCCAACATGGACTGATACAAGCCCCCCCCTCCCCGCCTTAATGAGCCAAACCCTGGCCCGTTTCACCTTATGTAGGTCTTTAACATATTTTTGGTGACCTTTGATCGAGCTACTATCACTCTGAACGTTTTTTTTTTTTTTTTAGTTGATGCCCGGTCTTGGGGGGTAACCTCAGGTTGACGTTGAAGAATGGCGATGCAGCCTATTGGGGAGTGTAAGGCCATCCTGCTTTCATCTTCAAGCCCCCCCCCCCAACAACCCACCCCTCCATCCCCTTTAACTTCCCTCCCTTCATCCCCCTACCTTCATCCCTCTCACCCTCCACCCCCCACCCAGACCAAATGAAATTGAAACCAGATGGAGCGAGGCCTGGACTGTGCGTTGTGTCAGATTGTCATGCCACATTAACCGTGATTTCACATTGAGACGGTCTGCCTGGCCTGAAAAAGACAGACAGAGATAGAGACAGAGAAGGAGAGAGAGAGATGAAGAGAGAGAGAGAGAGAGAGAGAGAGAGAGAGAGAGAGAGAGAGAGAGAGAGAGAGTACAGCAGATGAGTGCAGTAATTCAGCCAACGGATCAATCCCACTGATCACACAGCTGGCAGGGGATGTAGATATGATATGAATGCCATACAGTATAATGACACATGACTCTCTGGTTGCTGGAAGACTGGCATGCATGTTGAGGTCTCAATATGGCTCCACACATGTACAGGCGCAAATAAAGACTTTTGAAACTAAACCAAAATCGATCATCATAAGCAATTGCACTCATGCGTAACTACAAGTCAAGACCAAAGCAGATGTGTTCAGATGTGTGCGATGGAACACCCTCAAGAGAATGCTGCTATTACAGAATGAAGAATACCATGTGTCATCTAGTGTGTTTGGGATTTGTCCCTTTGCCCAGATCTGGCCAAGTGTTCTGAAAAAGATCCTGACCCTGAAAAGTATTCTGACCCAAAAGATCTATTCATATTTTTACATCTTTAGTAGGAATTTTCTGAAATGGTCAAACAGTTTGTCTTTGATGTCATTCAAATGTTCCTGGGAAAACCCACGACCTGACACCTTCTACAGACAGGACACATTCTCTTACAACTCTCTATGCCCACACCCACATTCTAACATTGCCTAACATTATGGTAACATATCTTAATAGCTAGAAATGTAATATTCATCACCATCGTCCAAAGAGCATCACTGCACTTAACCTCCCAGGGGATGGAATTACAAGTTTGACCACTGATGGTATCCCATCGCAAGTGTCATTACCCCTCCTTATAATTGACAGAGGCATTAACATGTCATTAACACATAAGCTAAGACTTATATTTGAACCTTTTAATGAGCCTATCATTCAACATTAATAGATTAGTTATCACGGGTAATGACTGAGGTGTCTTTGGTTGTCCCTGCAGGTCGAGGTAAGGAAAACCCAGTCAGCATAATGTGGGGAGTTTGCTTTTTACAGAGGTGAGTGAAGAAGACCTTATGTGACAGCAACAGAGAAAGAGAGAGAGAGAGAGAGAGAGAGAGAGAGAGAGAGAGAGACAGAGAGAGAGAGAGAGAGAGAGACAGAGAGAGAGAGAGAGAGAGAGAGAGAGAGAGAGAGAGAGACAGAGAGAGACAGAGAGAGAGAGAGAGAGAGAGAGAGAGAGAGAGAGAGAGAGAGAGAGAGAGAGAGAGAGAGAGAGAGAGAGAGAGAGAGAGAGAGAGAGAGGGAATGTCTGGCTGCTATAGATACCTCAGACTGTTGGGGCACAAGCAAAGGATTGAAAAGATGAAGACTCATAGATACATTTGATGTACTTGTAAAGTAATTGAGAAATGTGTTATGGAATTTAAAAAAAGGTGCAATTGTTCATTATCACTTAAAGTTGAGAAGAAAAAAAGAAGACTTTCCATCGACCTTAATATTTTTGCAATTCGGGGGTTTACATAATTTCAAGTTTGAATCTCCAGCCTTGAAATGTTTACAGTGCAAACAACACCAATGGCTTTTCACCATACCTGATTTATCTGAGTCGAGTACCCTTGTTTTCTCCCCCGCCCTGAATTACAGACCACAATTAATCTCCCAGAATGCCTCCTCTCGCCTCTGCATGGGCGATGATTGATTAAAGCTGGGCTTGGCGTGGCAGCGGCCAGCGAGGGGGTTCCAGTTTCACCAGTGTGCCACTCTGGAGCTGCTTCATTGGCCAGGTTTCTGCGTTACGCCGGAACGCACGGCCTCCCGAGCAACATAACTCCTCCGTTTTCCTTCTCCCTCTGATGTGAAAAACAGGTAGGTGTTTTTTTTTTTTTTTCTCCTTCCCCCTCTTCCCTCCTTTACTCTGTTTCTTGGCCCTGGCAGGCTACCGGTGATGGATAGTATTTTAGGCCCAAGACACACATTGTTTTCTTTAGCACAGCAGGGTATTCTATTTGCAGGGTTCTGGGCAGGGAAATATCATGGAAATCTTTCACAAGAGAGGTGCCGCTGGTGTGTAGGGTTGCTGTCCTCATATTGTGAGCATTTTGTAAATGATTGCTGGACTTCTTTGGTCTCAGCAGCATCCAAACCTGACACAAGCAAAGACACAACAAACTGTTGATGCTGGATAACTCTACCCCCAAGGTGAGATGCCATTGGGAGGCCATGGCTGTAAGGAGTCTGTAAGGATGAAAAACGCTTGACATAAACCATTTGGTTTGTGGGCTGGGGAGATGTACAGTATGCCACACACATCATTGTTGGAGAGATTTGTGTCAGCTAATAAATCCTGTCTGATGGGTCAAAACCAAACCTTGAACTTAACTGTAAATGACCCACAATGTAAAAAATATACAATGTTTAACCCTTTCCAGCTGGACCATTCAAATATGGGAAACCAAATTCACATGGTTCCTGCCTTGACTTTAAGATTAACTTATTGGAAAGTACTGTAGCCCAAGAAATGATCTAAATCCAGACACTGGATCATTTATTTGGACCTAGCATTTAGATATTTCAGGTTCTTGGAACACCATCTTTTCCAGGTCAGTATTTAAACGGAGTCTAGACTGATGTTTGAATCTTGATTTCGTTATTAATCCAGCCAAGTCTGTCAACCATCCAGATGACTCATTCTACTAATTTCTGTCACAGATCACTATTAGATCTTCATCAAGGTTTTCCTGTGTTTTAATTATGTTCATCTTTTGCAATTCCACAAATGGACGAGTTCCAAGAAGACATTATCTTCCTAAATCACCTTTTATGAGCTCAAGACTGAAGCCAAACAAGACATGTGATTGGTGTTTGCTGTCGATGACATCCTTAAACCAATAAGCACTCAGCAGGAGTCTGGTGTAAAGTCCAATGAAACAGTTTGAAAAGGTTCTGTTTGATGGCATTTCCGCTGCTCCAAGCACCTCAGGAGAGACTCAGTATATATATACACAGGTCCTGATATGTTTTACATGTTGTACTCAAGGGAGGGGGTGGTGGGGTTGTTACAACAAGGCCATGGCAGGAGTGTGATGATGTATGTGCCAAGCTTGTTGAAATAGATTGGAAATGATTTGAAATGAGAAAAGGTACTGTTTGAATTATGACATTTAGTTCATCCAGATTTAGTCTTAATCTTCTGAGTTGGAACCAACATGGTGGAAATTCTTGGATTGAATTGTTGGATGGTGAGTTGCATAATTACATTATATATATATATATATATATATATATATATATATATATATATATATATATATATATATATATATATATATATATATATATATATATATATATTACACATACGTGCATACACAGCATATACATACAGTACATATAAATACTTTGTACGTACACACACACTCTGTCTCTCTCTTTCTCTCTCAAACACACACACACACACACACACACAAACATGGAAAGAGGGGGCCTGGTGTTCCTGTGTGAACAGCAGACGAGGGAGCTGAACTTGTGACCCGCCCCTGGAGCGAGAGGCCCCGGGGGCTGTGGTATCACCGAGCTGATCCACTCCAGCCTGCCTGCCTGCCTGGCCCTTTTCCTCTGTTTCTCTCCCTGTCCCTCCCCTGCCTGGAGGACTCACCCCCACCCACTTTAAAGTACGTTCAGTTTGATTTGGATAAAATGCCATTTCAGTTGTTAAATATAAAAACAACTACAATACAAATCATTCACATTTGTATTAGATCATGGGAACTGTGTCTACTGTACACCATATTTCAAAAACAGATGACGTATATGGGTTTTACATTATTATTTATAATAGAATTACTGATATCAGGAGACAAAGATAGATACACTGAATTGTGAAAGGATGTTTCTGTCTTTTACTTAAAGCTTGAATTGATTTAGAATAACAAAGTATCTGATACTTAATATTCATTTAATATTTAGCTTTTGAATGAACAAATTTCTCATTTAGAATGCTTCATGGTTAATCATATATGTGACATGATAAATTGCCTTATTAGCTGAAATTATTGTGTCAGGACACTCTTTATCATTACATTATCTACTGGTTGACAGAGAAAATTATCAGGTAGATTACAAAGAGAAGAGGTGGGAGGAAAAAGCATCAGTTCCTTAAACAATCCTTTAACTTCACTAACGCAAATACTTCAGAACTAATTATTAAAAACATCAGATTAACGAAGTGAAAATGCAAAAGTAAATGAACATTTTGACTAACGTAAATGTGTTTTTGTTTAAGATTGATCTCTAACCTCTATTGCTAAAAGTAGGTCTAAAGAATAGGCAATTTCTTTCCTGTAAATGTACGTTGACGAGTAACTTAAAATTGTCGGGGACGTTACAGAATATATTACAGAAGCTGGAGATAAAGGAATGAAGAGGAGGAGAAAGGGGTTAATAAGACAGGGGGCAGGGATGGGAACGAGGGAGGGGGGACAAGAGCACACGGCTGTCAGAGAGTGTGAGCACCCCCTGCTGGTTTAGGCTGCTTGGCTGAGACACCTGCCCCCCCTCCTCCCCTGTCTGGATGACCTCCATGACAAACCCTCCATCCTCAAGCCCAGCCTGTGGTCTGTTGTCTCTGCTCTGAGGGGCTCTCATATTGTAGGTGTGGTGGGTGGGTCCGAGTGTTGTGGGTGAATGCTAGCTTGCAGGAGTGTCCTACTTCAGTGTTCGAATGCACTACTCAAAGTTTGGGGTCATTGTTTGAGTTGTACCTCATGGAAATAGGTGAGTACAGAAATAGTGCATTCCCATGATACTGTGTTTATTACGGCCACGGTAAAATACATAATAAAAGAAGAGTGAGCAAAAAAGAATACCAGTAACCCAGGCTACAGTCATAGCAATATACACCACACTTTTACAGTATGTCCTTATGTCCCTATCACTTTATACCCACCCCACTATAGCTCAACCAGGACATTGAACGGATACAAAAAACTGCTCTATATAAATATATAAAAATATCCTAAATCAAATCAAGAAATACTCTTGCACTCACATCACACCCATATGGCTAGTCTTCCAGTGCCAGCATAAAGAAGGGAGAGGGTGACGCTGCGGGGGGCAACGGGTCCAGTTGTTATCCAGGGAACAGGCGACTCTTCTGGGTAAGCCGCATGCTCCTGTGACCCCCGAATGGAGCATCAGGGCTGCTCTGTTGTTTCATTATTGCAGAGGTTCACGTAGCGCAGAGAGGCGGCATCATTATCCATCAGGCTTAATGAGACTATCCCGTCGCTGTAAAGGTCAGGCAATTATCGCTGGTGCGATTTTCAGCTGGGAGATGCTTTGAGGCTGAAAGAGAGGGAAGAAAATACATTAATTACATAGGGCGTACACAAACAGACAAACGACCACAGTTTGAGGCTCACCTCCTGCATCTGTATGCTCGGATAGAATATCTCAAAGTAGCATGTGATCGATATGTTGATGTGATGTGTGGGCTACTGTCAGATAAGCATGCTACACCACGGCTCTGATAATGTCTCCTACATATGACATCCCACTCTACTTAAACTGCTGGCAATGATCGGACCCCTGTGTTCATCAGACTCTGGGCAAGACTTGGAATGGAGAAAGGGGGTAGCCCGGAAGAGCAGGTGTCTTTTTAGTTATTTGGATCATGTGAAGTACATGTCAGGGCCGTAATTGGATCAAACATCTGACCTTTGACCTATGGCATATGACATCACCTACAGTGTAGAGGTGTGTGTGGCTGTGATTTTGTGTGTGTGTGTGTGACGGTGTGTGTGCGTGTGTGGGCGTGTGTGTGTGTGTGTGCAACATAATTCGTTTTAACATAGATATCTCAATCTAAATTATAATTGTATTTATCTAAACCTCTCAGGGCTTGAGAGCCTGAGAGATACAGTACTGTAGTTACGAACAAATACCGGATAGGGGAAAAAGATTTTATGTTAATTTGAGGTTGGGACATAAATCTAGAAACACATTAGGAAGAGGTTGGGAAAAATGATTTATATGAAACATGACTAACAACACTTTTGTTAGTCAAATTTGCCAGGCATCTGTTTTTTTATTCAAACAAAAGTGTTACACACACACACACACACACACACACAAACACAGATATTCTTTGTTACATCCTCTCCTTTACGCCACCAGCAATACTGGGACAGGTTTATGCCCTAGTGGAGAGAGTCTCAGAACCTCTGGTTACTGTATTTTAACTGCTGGATTAATGGGGTGGCAAGGGGGGCAATAAATTGATAATATAACCGTTGAACATACTTGCCAGGACAATTAAGATAATACAACTGGAAAAAGAAGGTCCATGAATCGCCAGGGTAAAGAGCGATGACTCCCTTACGATGACACGCGCGCCCTTGAGGGTCCTGGCAGGAAATCGGCGTCTGTGTTTCCAGGATACGAGGGACGATAAACTTGAAACAATCACACATGATAGGAGATAGTAAAGTGACAGACATTGGGGAAAAACAGTCACTGAATGGTGTAAACACATTTGTGTCCCTGCAAATACTCTGGCTACTTGTGTCAGACCAAATTCAGGATAAATATTGTGAGATTATTATCATAGTTTGGAAGAATGTTAGATCGAAGTTCTTCTGATCAACAAGAAAGGAAATACTTCAGAAGTTTACACAAAGGGTTTGTTTTTCCAATAGTTGGAGATATAAAGTACATTGTGACAACCTCTCAAGCAATGGTATTGTATAGCATATGTAGCCCTTGTTTGCAAAAGACCCGCAAGCAAGAATGTGCCAGAAAGATGCAAATAAAAGTTAATAAACTATTTTTTATGCAAGACTGCCTCCGCAACATCGAAACGCCATGCAGCATATGTGTCATAGATGTTTGTCAGAGAAATGAAGGTTTCGCTGAAACAGTATTACCATGAGGCTTAATTTGAGCTGTCAAGACAGAGCCCAAGGGTGCAGACATAGCTCCTCATATAAAGGCTTGACATTTCACTACAATTATACAGTGGATAGAAAGGTTAAATGTCAATGGCCTTCTCTATCACTCACTGTGTGACTACAAGTCTGGAAGATTATTTTAACAATGCTGAGTGTGCCTTTGTTTCTTTCTGAGGTTTGCCTCGACTCAAATGGACAGACAAACATTGGCTTTACACTTGATCTTTCCAGATATAAGCCTATAGACCAAAATGTTTGCTTAGATTGACACTGGTGTATGTGAGACTGCACATGTATTCATTCATTTGCAGTCTGTGTTTTAATGGAGAATTTGGATGAAATATTGCTTCTACTCATGGAGAGCCTAAAACCCATACAAAACAAACCAACATGGCTGACAACCCCCCCCTCCTTACCCACATCCCATTTGAAAGTAATGGAAGAGCCTTCAACAACTTCATGATTTGATTTATTTACTTTAAACCCCAAACATAAGAGCTGGTTTGTAGCGTATCTTAATCATGCTAAGTGCTGTTCTGAGCTCAAAACAGGCGAGCCTTTCACACGTCATCTAGGCCCATTCCTCAACATGTCCGAACGATATCCATGTTTTCCTGCCTCTGTGGCTCACCATGAGCACAGTCTCCATCCATTATCACCATGTCTCCTTAATTCTTCTCATTTGTGTTGCACCAGCAACTGAGAAACAGAAAAAAGGCGTAATATGAGAGTGAAAAATTACACAAGAGGTCGTAATGAAGATTAAAAGACCTTCCACAATGGTTAATAAAGATACATGCCCGTATTTCTCTGGTACAATGCTAATTACAGGCTGGGTTTCCATTAATCGCTCATGAAATATTAAGCACCATTAGCTAATAAAGGGCGACGGAAAAAATAACTCAGGATTGCCCTGGCATTCCATAGCAGGTAAAGATACAGTCTTTGTTTTATGACTGGGGGCTACAGAAAATGATGAAACGTGTTACCGACCTCATTAAGACAACTAGTGCTTAACGAGACAGAGATGGAGTGGCTTTGCAGTGAGTGAATTTAGTCTATTCTCTATGGTAGACCCCTGTCATTATAAACACACACATTCGTGGAATATATGAGGTGATTTTAATGAATTAGCACACTGTCACGGTATGTCGGTGCCAGCATGGGTTCTTGATACATTTTCCCCGTCCTTTATCTTTCTTTTTCCTTACTTGCTCCTTTATTTCCTTCTATTTCCTATGCTGGGAGTTAAAGGTTCATTCACTAACATGCTAGGCTAGTCATTTGGTGGTATCACTGTCATAGACAGTGTTCAACATATTTTAAATCCAAACAAGATTGCGAGTAGCATCAAACCCAAATAACTGCATTTTACTCCTGTATATTTTAACTAGACCACAATTTCCAAACAAATTTGAAAGGAGTGTTTTCCATTTGAAAGTAGCAAACACACGCACACACATATAGAAAACAACACGAGGTATTACAAGCAGAAAACATAAACGAACTGAAGAGGACACCCAGTTGTCCCCTTCTCTTCATCCCCACACCAGCTTTATTAAGTGAGATGGTTTAAACACAAGCATGGACAAGAACGTTTCTCAAGTGCATCCCTTCACTTTCGAGAAAACTGGAATCCAAGAGGAATTACAGCCAGTATTAAATAATGAATCATTAATGCTTGGCCAGTAATGATCCGGAGACTTGGTGTTATTTGTAAATTATAATGGATGATCCCTCGTAAAGCTTGGCCCTGCTCGAGTCCTTCAGCTCCCAAGGCTCCAAATGAGAGCTGAAAGCACCATAGTCAGCGAGTACGGGCAGCCTTGCCAAGCGCCCGATTGATTTCCTTATTTTCATCCTGTCAGCCTGGTTCTAAAGAATGAGTTTTAATTCTGGGTGTGCGTTATTAAGTCTGGCTCTGTTTAACAAAGGGCAGTCTGGTGTGGTGGAGGAAAAGGGGGGAGGATCGAAGGCTGGAAGTGAGAGGGGGAGAGAGACAGAGAAGGGAGGAAGAGAGAGAGAGAGCGTTGCATGATAGAGAGAGCCATGGCGAGAGAATGAGATTAGGAGAGAGAGAGAGAGAGAGAGAGAGAGAGAGAGAGCATCTGAAAGAAAACGGATGTGTGTGTGTGTGTGTGCTCAAGAGAGTGGAAGAGAGAGAGAGAGTGCTAGCAAGCAAGAGTTTAAGAGAGAAAGAAAGACAGAAGGAGAAAAAAAACGGACTATATTACTGTGTATTTGTAAATATATATACATATATTCGACTTCTACAGTATGTGTTTGTGTGTGTGTGTTTTTGTGCGTGTGTTTATGCATGTGTGCGTCTGCGTGTGGAAAAAGGGGGGGAGTGGGGGGGTGGTTGGGGGAGGTGGTTGTTCGGAGGGGCCTGAATGGCACCTGTCAGGGGCTTGATAAACGAGGCCCTCTGCCCTTCAATTCCCCAGCCTGTCACTCATGGAGGGGGCATTAATCTTCATCGCCCGCTTGTCAGGTCAGGGCCGAGGCCGAAGCCGTCTCAGGAAAGAGCACAAGACCAAGACACTCACAAAAGTGTGTATTTGTGGTGATAGTGTGTGTTTGGGTGTGTGTGGGTGAGGAGAATGTGGGGGATGTGGGTGAGGGGGTGTGGGTTAGTAGAACTGGATGGGGTGAGAGAAGGGTGGAGGCTGAGTGTGGGCTGGGTTTTGGGATATCACAGTGGACAACGGAGCTGTGGGGTGCAGGGCAAGGAAGACCTCGACACACACACACATACACACAAACACACAAACACACACACACACACACAAACCCCATTTCCAACAATATAAGCAATGCTCTCATTGTCAAAGGCAGAGTAAAAGGCAATACTCTCATTGTCATTGACAGAGTACTCATTTGCATAATATATTAAGATTAGACCTTTTTTTTTTTTTACAATCCCCGTGGCCCCCGCCCTCCTGCATGTGTGTGAGGTGAGAAGCTGGGGTGCAGGGTTGGAGGGTTATGGATGGTGATGGGTGTGTGGCGGGGGTGGGGGAGGGGGAGGGAGGGGGGTGAGGGGTGTGAGGAGACAGATGGAGAGTGGGAGCGCCACTGCCAGCCGCTCACATCCCCCTCTACACACCCCCCCACACACACACACTCACACACACACCCACACACCCACACACACTACCACTTTTCCCACCTCCCCGTCCCACACGATTCTTCGACCACATCAGACCAGGAAGAAGACCACGCCACATGAGTATGAAAGCCAATGGAAAAGCTCGCTGTTCGATGGGAGAATTATAAAGGGACATTCATCATTCAATTAAGCATGTGTCATGGATCCACAAAGGGGAGAAAAACTTGTAGATCTGAGAGACAGTGGAAAAGATAGGGAAAGAGAGAAGAATGAAGAGAGAGAGAGAGAAATAGAGAGATAATTAAGTGAAATCATTACAGGGAATGCCTACTACATATCAAAGTTTGCATGTGCCGTTTTGCAGTTTTCTTGCAAATTTTACAAAATATCTAGATATGTGTGTGTGTGTGCGTGCCAGGTAAATGTTCATGTTTACCAAAAAAGAACCTCCAAATTACCCGGAATTATTGAGTTCTGCTTTTCAGAATTTGGTTCATGTAAAGACCTGCTGCATTATTGATGGCCCCTGGACCGGAAGAGCCAGGTTCATTAAGATGTGTAACTCCACAGCTTCATTAAACACTGTGGCAAAACCAGGCTCATGTCTCAAACCATAGTCTTTAGAGACTGTGGATTGAAAGTGTGGGCGTGAGTGGTCATTCAGAATTTCCCTGACTCGCAGTTTTTTTTCAATCTCTCTCTCTCTAACTCTCTCTTTCTCTCCCACCCTCTCTCTATCTCTCTCTCTCTCTCCTGCCAGCTGTCTTAATACCCCTGTGGTCCTACCCCCCACTCACACATGCAAACACACAGCCATATACTGTAGACTGTCTCTCTCTCTCTCTTACACACACACATATACACACACATACCACATGCAATACACACACACACACACAAACTTCCCTAACTGACACCATATTCCCCAGCCTTCACGTAGGAAAATGATCCCTAGTAAATAATATATTAAGATAAATGATAATTGCTTCCCTTTCTTCCTTTCTCTTTTTCGTTTCGTTTTCAGGTTGTTTAATGAGTCCTATAAATTAGATATGAATTCAGCTGCCAGTGTTTGTTGAAACATGTTCCACATGAACACATCCTGGCGTTATGATGGATGAAGGTTTGTAGAGTGAGAGCTTATTCGCTTCTGACTTCCGAATGACTTCTGTGTCGTATCTGTCAGTAATTCGCCATCAACATTCTTCAAGGGCATATCGTCAAATCCGCCAGTGTTGACTTGCTTCCTGTTCTCTGTAAAAACCTGCATCGTTAGAGTTCCGCTGTTTTCTTTCTGAGTGTGCAGGCAATTACAGCATGAGCTCAGGGACTTAAGGAGAACAGGAAGTAGCAACGTTAAGTTCAAAGCAAAATTTAAGAGCTTGGCGATGGAAACCAACTTTAACCACACACTCTGATCACATATAGCATTCTTACTGTATATAAATAGTCATCAATTCTAATCACGATCTATTGCCGCTTCACAAAGAAAGAATCTATCAGATATTGGATCTTAAACTAATCCACCATGTATGGTTCCTTGAAAGCATCTAGACTCGCTTACACAAACACACACTCCTTCACACGCTGCATGCACATACCCAACCCTGCACAATACACATACACACGCACTCACACACATACATACAACCATACACACTCATGCTCACACACATAAACACAGACAAACAGAGCAGTGTAACTGTGGGGTTGGTCTTCGGGCTTGCAGCAGCGCTGGAGCCTCGTCACTCTGTCCCTGTCAGACATCAAACGGGGCCCTTGGCCGTGGATCGCACATACAGGCGTCCCCAGAGATCGCCTGATTGAAACCTGGCAACAGGACCCAACAGCTGCTTCAAACAAAAGACATCTGCATATCTCAGATTTGTTTTTCATAAATTAACGCTGCAACCTGCCAAAAACCTGGGCAAGGGAGCACAATCTACTCATGTATAATTAGATAAAGTTTACAAGCTTTGAAAGTTGGAAATTAGCATGAAGTGGAGGGCTTCTCACCAGGGGAACAGAAGTCCCAGCTCACAAGCATGCTTCCGCCTTTTTGGGCTTGCGCATCATGAGGCGTAGTGAAGGGGGGGGGGGGGTAAACTGGGTCTGAAATTGTTTAAACGGGAGGAAAACACACAAACAATTCCTCTAGAGTCTCTTGCTGTCAGTACAGTAGGGCAGTTTTGCTCTGGGAACTGTTGTAATTACAAGAGTTATAGATTCCCGAGGAGGTTTGTGTTGCTTCATCACACCAACTTGTAGCTTACATTCCAACACTGTAGTCTTCACCTCAGTATATTGTTTTTGCAGTGAGTATTGGTAATACCAGCTATTTGGTGGCAGTTTTCAGTGAGTGTGTGTGTGTGTGTCTGGTATGGGTGTGGTGTGTTGTGTGCCTGTGTGTGCTGTGTCTGAGTGCCGTATGTCTGTGTGAAAGTGCATGTGTACAGTGTATGTCTGTGTATGTCAGTGATCCCTTGGTAGAGCTGTAGCACCCTGTGTCATGCCCAGGGTCGGAATACTTTTGTAAATAAAGTTTTGGATTATTCCGTGAGGTCAAATCTCTTTTTCATCTACTCCTTGTTTTTTCTCTGGTTGGGTATTGAATGTAGGTATGGAAGGAGGGTAGATGGGCGGGTGGAGAAGAGTGAGAGCGTAGGGGAGTCTTTACAACAGCATTGCTGCCTAATTATGGCCTCATTTAGATTGGCAACTCTGGTTATTAATAACCCAACAGCTGGCCTGAAGGAAAACAGACAACACAAACGAGGAAGTTCAGCCATGATTTACAGTACACTGAAATGTGTATGCAAGTAACGGACGGAGGACTCTGGGTGTCTCAAGACTTTGCTTGGATGAAGATAATATGACAGGAATATAATGGTTGCTGGAAATCCAGTAATTGGAAACCAAGCACAAGGATCACGACTAAAGATGGGGAGAAAAAAAAACTGCAAAACTACATTTAAAATCTTGGGTGTTTGAAAATGTGACTTACATCAGGGACACAAAGAGTACTATATCAAGGTGCGTAGCAATACAACTCCACTTTTAACATAAGAATCAACCCTTGGCTCCAGAAGACAAGATAATCAAAGAATACATTATCAGGTTTCCTGAATAAATCTCTTTGATGTTCTTACCAAGACGTATAGTGTTTGAGGACAGACTTATAAGTGATTAAATGAACAACTTGGGACTGGTATAATTACTTTAAATATGGCGCAGCTGCAGGAGTGCTTGAATTGGTGGCGGGAGTGATAATCTATGGTAATTGCTGTTTCAGAGACTGAACAATCACACACACACACACCTATTTAAGATAAAAGCCTGAAAACATCTAACAATTGAGTGTACTAAGGTTTCATGGCACGTCCGTTTTGTTAATGAATGTAAACATGTAGAAAATGACATTCAACTCAAAACAATGATATATCCGTAGTGTAACAGTGGTCACCGTCACAATATTTCAATAAAGTTTTTTCTAAGTGCCTCTTTAATCTTAGTAGTTTTCTGTACTTCCTTTTAACTATTATGATTTCTCAAAAAAAAAAAAAAAAATCTGAACATGAATTAAAAGTAAATGCTAATCATATTCCCTAATAATATTGTCCTTTCACTCCTCACTGACTACATTTTAAATATAATTTTAAACAGTTTAATATATTTCATGCTCTCAGGGAGCTGTAAACATGAAGAGCAAATGACTTCCAAAAGCGCACAATGAATTGTGATAAAGTCGATTAGCTTCTGCCCTTGCCAGCCAGTGGCAGACATGTTTGACAAAGTGTGACAGTTACAGATGACAGACCAACGACTACGGTTCCGTCTTCTGGAACAATGAAAGGTATTCAGTTTCAAAATGAAAGAGCTGACAGAGAAAGATCATCTTTCTTTGGCCACATCGCTGATATGTTACAGTGCAGACTACTAGAGTACTTAAGCATACAAGATCTCTTCATTCACATCAGCTCATTGTTTTCTCTACAAAAACACTTGTATTTGTTTTCAAAACTAAATCATTGGAGTTTATCAACAACAACAAAAGTAAAAAGGTTTTGTGTCATCATTGTCCTAGTAGCCCATTCATAGCAAGTAAAACTGGAGGGGTGTGATGGTGGGGGTGGGGTAGATGAGAGGGGTTAGATGGTGCCCTGGGACTCGCCGCTGTCAGGATGCAGAAACTAGGATATGGTCCCTCCTGTTGTCGGAGAGACCCCAGCGAGGGTGTTTGCCATATGTTCCATGGGTTTCAGAGGGAAAAGGAATTGGAGGATAAAAGTGAAGGCGATAGCTCCCTTCAATGTGTTCAAAGCCCCATATGAAAATGACTGCATACAAGACTTCTGCTGAGGCCAATTTGAGATCAAAGCCTATCTGAGCAGGAGGGGAAAAGAGGGGAGGGGAGAAGCAGAGTTGTGTAGGGATTGCAAAAAGGAAGTTCTACTTACTCAGTGTGATGAAGGATGGTGTCTGCTAGGGAATGTTACAACGTTAAAATGAATACAAAGACGTAAAAAAATTACTAGTATAATTTTAAGGGGTTACATGGAAAGTAGCAAGGAACATTAAACTATGAATATGACAACTTCCTGTGTGCTCATTGGACACCTTGAGACTACTTCTTACTACTATTTCCTCGGTGGTTCCAGGCAGTACAGTTTCTCTATAGCCATATCAAAATACATGATGTTTGGAGCTGTGGATATAGAACTCCATAAATGCTCACAGACACAGTTCGACTTACAGACAGAATTTCACCAGCTCAGGAGAAAATAAATTCACCTCAGCGCTCCCTCCCACTTTCTCTCCTTCAAACCTCTCCCACCTCTTTCCCCTCTTCACCTTCATCCCTTCACCTCATTCGCTCCATCCTCCCCTTTTCCTTTCTTCCCCTCTCCGGAGAGAAGTTCACGTGATCCAGACGTGCCCCATGCCATCTGGCTGACTTCCTGTCATCCCTGCCCCAGGAGAGAGTAATTCTGCTGGGTATATGCCAAGAGAGACCACCCCCACTACTTCGCACACATGACTGTTTATACCTGAAAAGAAGATAGAGAAAGGAGGCGGAGGGAGGGAGGGAGGGAGGGAGGGAGGGAGGGAGGGAGGGAGGGAGGGAGGGAGGGAGGGAGGGAGGGAGGGAGGGAGGGAGGGAGGGAGGGAGGGAGGGAGGGAGGGAGGGAGGGAGGGAGGGAGGGAGGGAGGGAGGGAGGGAGGGAGGGAGGGAGGGAGGGAGGGAGGGTTAACCAAGATGTATGGTAGAGGGCAATCGGTAGAGTAAAGTGTAAAAGAGTGAGAGTGAGTGAGAGAAAGATGAGAATGCCTGGAAAAGGAGGGAAAGTATGGGGGGAAAACTGGAGACTGTTGGGGAAAGGGAGGAAGATTTGAAAAACACAACGTTGCAAGCTGCCAAAATAGAAAAATGTACTGTTGTAAGGAAAACTGATTAACAGATTGCTTTGGTAACCATCTGTTTTAGAGACATGGAAAAATGATGGTTCTGATTTTACATAACGTACAAATTGCTGAAGGTCAATACCATATAATAATAAAATAACTGTAAAAACTACAGACAAAATGTAACTCAAGACCAAAGTTTCCAGGTCTTATGTATTTTTAGTTTGGAACGTTTTTGGAATTCCTAAACAACCTTGCTGTTCTATTGTTTTGTTCACCCTCCCTCCATCTCAACTCCTTCTAACAGAAGAACATTACAGTTCGTTAAAAGTGAATACAAGCCAAATTAATCTCAATGTCCCTCCCACCCCCCTGAATATTCATATGCATATGAAATGACCGTCGCCTGTATATGAATTTATTGGTTTTCCTCCTTGGCAAATTAGGGGCTTCCAATTGATGAATATTTTAGCACCTGTGCACTCTGTGGGACATTTATCATTGCCTTTGCTATTATAAACAGAATAAATGAGCAGTCGAGATTGCGGCAACGCTGTACTCTGTCTAGCCTTTCCTCCTCCTCCTCTCTCCCTCCCTTGGCTCTATTCCTAAACCTTCTTAAGAGTTCCCCCACAAAAAATAACAAACCTTTGAAAGTAAAGGGACAGATGGGTCAGGTGTCTCTTGAAATGACATGTTGGGAGTCATGGTCACAACAAAATGATGCTTGTCCCTGAAGGGTTATAATCCATCAGGGTTCTCTTTGAATACTAGCAGTATTCTTATTCTACAGCCACTAAGAGTGGAGAACACTTGACTCATTCGGCCCATATCTACTTGAATTTGATGTTTGATTTTGTGCTTGGTTGCAGGATCACACTTTATTTCAAATGCTTTCATTCAGAACACCACTCACTGGCATCAACTGTGAAATGGGTGAAATCCCTCCATGGGTAAAGCTGGCACAGGAAGCCTCACTTCCTGGATCCCTTCCACTTCAGGACACTCTGCCACATGCTAACTGTCATACATGAAGCACTGCCAGCCCAAGGGGGGGTCTGGCTCGCTGAGAGGGAAAGAAGATTGGAAGTGAGGAGAAGGGAGAAAGACACAGACGTGAGAGATGCACACATACCGTCACACACAAATACACCAGAGAAACATCCAGAGGAATCATTCTTTTCACAGACATCATCCTACTTCAAGCTTCAGAGGCACGGCAAGCATCCACGTGTGGCCCAGATACGCCACACCTGGCGCCCGACCAGAGTTCACTGTCCTTGGGATCCACACTGTTGACGAGCCCCCATCTCCTCCTCCAAGCCTGATTCCCCTGGCCTGATCCCCCTGGCTTTGTCTTTCTTTTTTCATTAAGACTAGCATCTGCTTGGGCAATTAGCCATGAGCTCTGTACTTTTACTACAATGCTTGTCCTTAGCGAGCTTTGCAATTAGCTTCTTAATTGGGTCTAAACGACGGAGGCGGAACAAAATAAATTCTCGAGAGCTAGAAAGCCTTCATATAATTATTGGCTAAGGGTGTAGTGTTGTGTGTTTGCAATAACATTCTTGGTGACTCTTAGTGCAGGGTTAGCAGCATCCTCTATTGCAGAGCCTTTGGCATCTCACTGCCCAAGAGTGTGAAAGAATGGAGGAGAAGAGACGAAAAGGAGTACAAACAAGAGGAAGGGAGAGAGAGAGAGAGACAGAGAGAGAGAGAGAGAGAGAGAGAGAGAGAGAGAGAGAGAGAGCGAGAGAGCGAGAGAGCGAGAGAGCGAGAGAGAGAGAGAGAGAGAGAGAGAGAGAGAGAGAGAGAAAGAAGTACAGTGGCAATGGCTTTATGTCTCATTTTGAATTGAAAGTGACACATACCCTTTTGTGGTCTAACTATCATTTCTGTCAAATGCTAACATTCGGTGTGACAGAGGCTGTTATGGTGGCTTTATATGTGAAATAGACTGAGCCTCTGGGTACATTTTTGCATGGAAGCGTGATGTGACACAGCTCAGTTGACAGGGCAAACCCCCCCCCCCCTCCCACCGGATTTAGTTAATATATAAGGGAAAGGCATGCAACGTGGTTCCCTATTAATTAAAGAGCTGTAACCATTGCAATGATACCACATTAAGATTTAAGTCCTGTTACATTTAATACATGTAACATAATTGATTATGTAAGCCATCCTATGTGCTTTGTTAGATGTTTTGAGTTAAACACAAATCATTGTATTGAAAAAAATATACAACATAGAATTATAGGATAGTATTATTATTATTATAGTAATATTAATACAATATTAATAATAACAATAATAATATAGTATTAATAAGTATAATTATTTGGGCTGGAATAATACATTAATTATTAATTAAAATGTCCAGAGTATTGACAGTCAAGTGATTTTGTATTACATTAATATGAGAAAAAAGGCCATGATCTTTGTACAGAAAATACAGCATGTTCAAAGCGTACAGAGTAACAGAATAGTTGAATTGTTTGTTAGTGTGTGTGAGTGTGTGTATGTTTTGGTGTCAGTTTGTAGACAGTGGTGTCCATTACTCACACACTGCCATCCAACCCAGTGAGGCATGTTCATAGCAGCAGCCCTGAAGTCTCCCAGCATCCAGCTCATATCCCTGCAGCATTACGCATACATGCATGCACACACACACACACATGCATGCACACACACACGTATACACACATGCACACACAGACACACCTATACACACACACACAAAAACGCATTCACACACACACAAACCTAGAGAAGAATACAAGCACCATCTAGTGCTTTATGCAGGAAAATGCTTTGTAGAATGGCAAAAACCAAGGGGTGACAAAATGTTTGCAATCAGTGCACATTAATTCTACAGCACAAATAAAACTGATGGATTAAAGCATCTTTTGAAGACAACAATATTATCAAAAAGATATACAGTGTAAAATCATAATAATTCATAATCAGTTTTAAATGTTGTATCCAACCATACAATCCTTGCTCACATTTAAAGAAGGGGAATGAAGAATTTGTAATTTCATAATATCAGTAATGAGAGGGACATGGTCTGACCCTGCTGTCTGTTTTAACTGGAATATGGTGCTGAAGGACATGCACAAACCCTGTTTTTGAACCTCTTCCAGCAATTATTATTCATGCTTTTTAGAGGCATCTAAGATATAGGCCTACATTGTATGAAACCTCCCATGTCCTATTAATATAAGTTTGATTACTGTCAGGGGATAAACCGTTGGATTAAAAAAAAACTATAAGAATGAAATGTTTAACACTTTGCATTCGTTTTTTTATTAGTAATACTTTGAGGATGAAAGCTTGGTGGAAACTCTGATTGTGTGTGTGTGTGTGTGTGTGTGTGTGTGTGTGTGTGTGTGTGTGTGTGTGTGTGTGTGTGTGTGTGTGTGTGTGTGTGTGTGTGTGTGTGTGTGCATGTGTGAAGAGTGAAACAGTATCTGGTATTACAGGTGTTCAAGGAGTGGAGAGCTAGTATCATCATGCCTGGTGGAGGGTTAGTAACAAATACGTGCATTTCTGCATTTCACACAAAAATAAATACTTTCTCGATGATTCAGTTAGCTTCCTTTGTGTCTCATTCATCTCACTTTAAACATACCATTTTTGGACTACATTTGACTATTTACCTCATACGTCTGGTGAGGGTTGTATGACCTGGAAATATCATGCATGGATACAATGTGACCCTGTAATGTGAGGTAATGTGTGATGTTTGTATGGGGCAGCAGCCACTGTCTGTGCAATGTCATGGAGACAAATGACATCAATGGGGTGAAGGAAATGCCATGTCTGTCTTATGTTGGCTAAGAGATCAGATCAGAGTATAGAGGTTGAAGCTCCTATTCAATCATCAGTCAATATAGGCTTACTGGTAGCCTATGGGAAAGGGAAAGGAACATCTGTAATGGACTTGGAAATGTGCTAAAGTTATAGTTAAAATGTATACTGTTTCATAGTAAACTCCTTAATGCTCTAGCTATTTAACTTCAGAGTTTCTCAGTGTTGTTTAGTGAAGATCAGACGCAGCTTTAACAAATGCTCAGCTTCGGAGGCCTTGTCTTACTCTCGCGTGTTTCCATAGACTGCGAGACGGGAGGAACCAATCAGATATCCGTACTATGGGTCGTCATCAAAGAAATGGCGACTTGCTTGAACGAACACAATGACAACAAACTTTAAAAATCGGCTTACGAAATGAATAGACAAGATAAATAATGGTGCAGGACGATTTACAATGACCGACCGGAAAAAGCATGACGCTTGCAGGAGTGAGTTCAGTGAAATGTGGAATCATGCACTTTCTAAAAACAGACCGAGATCAAACAAATTAAGGAAAAAAACAAAACATACCCAACTATCACCATGCGTTAACTCTTCAAGTTCTCCCAAAGGTAAGAATGTTGCAGGAATCATACCAAATGAGCTTCCAAGTTTTCGAGTTATGTCAAGTCAGGTTATTTAGCCAACCAGTTAACTCAACTAATTTAGTTCGTCTTGTCAACAATTGTGTAGTTGTTTAGCTACAAATAGCGGCTTATGAATGGATGGCTAACTTTACCGTCTTCCTCATGAGCATGCAAGGTTTAACTAGATCACTTGAGGCAGTTGTATACCTAGCCTACAATTAGATAAAATACTTCTGACTTGTCATTGTTTGGGTTCTGCAAAGTTGATGCATGAAGCAAACAAATGTCATACTTGATTCAATAGTTAGCTAACTACCGAGTGTTCATACACATCTTTCTAAACATTGATCTCATTAGTTTTGGAGACCCCCAGATGCAGAGGAAGACTAGGATACACCAACTTGAATAGTGGAGATTCCCCTGGTGATGGAGAAATGGTGCATGACATCATATGGGACTCCACATCACCTTCTGGAAACAATGGTAAAAAACCAAAATCAACATTTACATTTAGCAGACGCTCTTATCCAGAGCGGCTTACAGTAAGTACAGGGACATTCTCCCCGAGGCAAGTAGGGTGAAGTGCCTTGCCCGAGCACACACTGTCATTTTGCAGGGCTGGGAATCGAACCAACAACCTTCTAACCGCTCAGCCATCTGACCCCCAGCTACAAAACAATAGTGTTGTTACACACTAAAACAAATAACGAACATACTCTTCGAAAAAATATGTCTTTTAAAAAGAAGTGAGGACATTTATGGCTAAAATGTCTGAATTTATTTCACAGGGAAAGGGCCCGGAGACACTAAAGTTGTCAAGATCTCAGACATTGTCAACCGCATTGCTCCAAAGGTCAGTAAATTTGTTATTTAAAAACTTACTGTGTATACTATCTTATCTGTGCATGTTTAACTGAGTCTTATGAAGCATAATCCTATTAATTAATAGGCCTGGTTTAGTAATATAAGCTTTTTTATCAAATTTGTCACAAAATGTGACACCAATTACAATCAAACATCACCAATCTCTTGAAAATTGAACTTTTCTTGTTTCTCTTCACTTTAGCTGTATCGTTAACATATTGTATAGACTGTAAAGTATTTCCAGCAGCTTTTCAGAGTCTGAATGTATTTTTTTAGGATACCAAACCTACCCGTGTTGAGTCAGCCTTGTTACAGTGGATTGGGGACAGTGCTGTCCCTTGTACCCCTGAAGCGCGTCCACCAAGTGTCAAAAGGAAGTCAACACGGTGAGTACGAAACAAGAGCCATTCCAGTGAGTGCCCTAACAATGATTACAGAGATAGTATTCATGTTTCAGTACAGTCATATTTGAAGTGATGTGCCAAACCTGAAAAAAAAATATATATATATATATTTTCGTGACTTCAAAGGCAAACCAATGTGGAGGACCTCATGAAACTGGCCAAGCAGTTTGATATCAGTATGCACCAGCAAGACAAAGAGAGCCTTGAACAAAGAAACAACACCCTCAATAACCTCAGCAAACACCACACAGCAGCCGGACGCGCAACCGGTGAGATTCTGCCCGCCGTTTGCGTGGGGGAACACAGTCTGTCCTCCAGGTCCCAGCAAGCGGAGGAGGAGCTACATGCTCTGTTTGACGGGCCGACTCAGCGAATTAGCAGCCGTCTGAGTCAGGGTTCATCTGCGTCCTCGTATTCACAAGACATGAAGGGTCAGCCTGGGGTTTCCCACCTCGCCACCGACAGGTCAGAGGTCAAGTCTGGTCCTGTACCATGTCCCGGTGAAGTGGACGGGATTTCCAAAGGTGCGTCGGTCAAAGCGGACGATTTTGACGATGACTGGGAGAATGATGACCTCCTCAATGATTCAAATGTGCTTGAGATGAACTCTGAGCCACAGGCGGAAGTGGCACCCAAAACCAGCTCACAAACATGCACTATCAAAAATTACCTTGATACAGAATCTCTTTCAGCTCTAACCACATGTAGGCCCACAAGTGTGCACTGTCCAGATCAGGTGTCCATTGTACACCCTCAAGCCAGCAGAAACAACCTTACAGGGCTGTGTCCCAAACCAAAGACTACCAACCGAAGCACTTTCAAGCTAGACCCCAATCCCTACTTCCAGAGCAAGACGTCTGCCACCGGAGAAGTACCCAAAACGTGCCTTACTCTAGTAAAGCCCCAGCCTACAGCTCAAAGGCTTGATCAGGGTGGCTCTACAGCCACTCCAGGCTCTTCTTTCGCAGTGACTTCAGACCAGCGGACAGAGAGCTCTCTAAAGGACGTCTCAGACGTGGATATTAAGTCCCTTTTTGACTCTGAGTCCCAGTGGGACGAGGGGGATGACGATGAGCTGTTGTACCAGGTGTGTGACAAGGTGGAGAGGATCTCCTACAGTCAGCCAGAGTCCGCGACCGGTTCTGACTGCCGGAAACAATTTGACGTAATCAAGCGAAAAATGTCCAAGCCCGTGATCATTGATGGAGATCGGTCTGTGAACAGAGGGTCATGCAGTTTCATCCGTTCAAACTCTGCACCAGGAACCAGCATCCCAACTGAGAACTTCCAATTATGGAACGTTCCATATCAAGCTGCCAACCGTTCCATTGTGACTCAGAGCCCCTCAAGTGGTGGGGTGGGCATGTTCACCCAGGCTACTAGTGCTCCTGGTGGGGGATCAATAAGCCATGGGACCTGTGCTACCTTCCAGTCTGTGGACAATAAGACAACTATGCAGCCACATGCAGCCTCGGCCAGGAACTCCAACTCCCATCATGCATCATTCAAGAGACATCTGTCCGACTCTGCAACCATGAACAACAAAGGTAAGCTTTGTTCAGTTGTCAAACCCCCCCCAGCCACCCACTCCTCTTGCACCTGTGCTACGTTAGTACAGATATTGCATTAGACGCTGGCCCCAAAGAGCACATTAGCCCAATCAGGATGTTTATTGTAGATATTATCTACTTTCCACAGGAACCTGAGAAACCCCTGTTTGATCAGCAAATGGGGTTTGAATAAGGGTTCTAAAAGGAGGTTGTGCTTTAGTACTGTCATACTTGATAATTTTTTTTGATTATGCTTTAAAAAGATAAGTAGGTCTTGTATTTATTCCAAGATTGCAGCATTACAGCGGTCCAGATTAAAATAAATAAAAATAACAATAAAAATAGAATAGGTTACTAATACAAAATACACAGGGGGGATGGGAGTAAAATACATAATAACAAAACAAAGCATTTATCGCAGGTGACGCACTAGTCAGTAACACCACAGTAATAAACAATACTACAAAGTGACACTACACGACTAGCATATTATGTTTGTTTAAACTATATATATTTTTGTTTTTTTTCTTATATTTTTTTTAAGTTTTTGTCACAAGTGGCATGGCAGGGAAGTGTTCTGCGCTGGAGATTGAAAGGAAGAAGCAGGAGGCGATAGCCAGGAGAAGAACGCGGATGCAGGCCCAGAACCCAGGAGGAGCGTTGTGTTGATGGTGCGTTGGGCCAGGCCCAGATACTACTGAGTATAATTGCTAACCATGAGTGGGTTGCGTACATCTTTCTCTGGCCTAATGCTAATAACTAATTAGTTTGTAAAATGGTTGGTTAATTTGTGTGGGGCCATGTGTCTGCAGTATTACATAGTTACATACTTTTAGTTTGGGAAAAGGTGTGCACAAAATAAAAAATGGGTGAGCTAGTCCTGTTTTATAGTTATTTGTACAATGTTGTAATCAAATACCTTCATAGTGTTCCATTTGCAGAGAGTAAAGCTTACAGTATTACATGTACCTTAACCTGCATTTAGAGTTTAAAATAGTTTTGATATAATTTAGTACTTGAATCGTGTTACAATGGAGCAAAACACAACTGTTTTCAATGTCTCTTGTTTTGTGTTGTTCTTCACTATGCTTTGTGTCTTCATTTTGTTCTAAAATAGCACTGGCCAGAAAGAAGGCCAAGCTAAAGACTGCATCATGCCACTCCTTAGCCACAGTAGGACTAGTATGCATCTTTGTTATAGTCTAGCTAATATGCTATCTATGCCATCTAAGGGAAAAATGACTATTAAAATATGATCAAAACATATTACCTGTCAATTTATGTGTTCACACTTGCATACTGTAAGGCTATGGCCTTCTGAAAAAGTACTGAGAGAAATTGATATTTATTGTGATGGCTGATTTTGCCATGAAGACCTTTTGAAAAGGTCTGGTTGTTGAAAAGTTAATTTGATTCATTGTTTGTTGACTCCAATTTGGACTCGAAGCTCTTTTTCGTATGAGGACCATACTATTAGAAATGAGGGATTATTCATGTGAGACTAATATCAAGATGAATTTCCTTTCTGACCCTTCATCTCTCACACCTGCTGTATTAGGATTCTGTGGGACAACGTTTGTCTTTGTGCTTCCTAGAGAATTCTGTGTTCTCCATACCCACAAGCCAGCTATTACTGGGCAGTAAGAGATGTGCTCTTGGTTATAACACACACACGTGTGTGTGTGCGTGCGTGTGTGTGGGGGTTTGTCTGTGCAATTTCCATGTGTGTGTATATATGCCTGTCCAACATCACACAAGGTACCAGGCATAGGCTTAACTATGCCTTCTTTCTCCCCATCGTACAGACTGTAAATCAGAAGGCAGGGGCAATTTGGCACAGGCATAAAAGGCTGTTTTATGACTATGATTATGGTTATGATGATGACTAGCATTTATTTCAACTATCTGATGAAACCTTGCAAGGCCAACAGGTGTCGAGCAGGTACAATATCGCGCTCGCTGAAGGATCCCCCGTAGCCTGGCCCCGGAAAGCCAACACTCAGCAGCCCCACAGAAGAATGGGCGTTTCAGTGCTCTCTCGTCACGCTATACACAGAGCAATTTCTGATTATTGAATCAGAGCGGAGGAGGACAACGCTGGGCTTTGTGGCAAGCGAATGATTTATGACTGTTAGTCGGGTGTAAGGCAGTAATAGCTCGCCCATTATGTTTCCATGGTACCTATTTGAAGCTGTCATCTTTAATATGGATATTTTCTTTTGGGAGATTTCGCAGATCAGGAGTGATTGTTTCGGACATTAATTGACTTATTGTAACGTTGGGGATGGTATGCACATGGCTGTACCAACCCTGTCTGTAGTTGTGACTAACATGTTTATTTATGGCCGCTGGGACAAAGTCAATATTTCAAGTATTCATAATATTTGATTGAATGTGCTTTCTCTACTCTTTTGCATCATGCCAGTGACTTTGCTGAAGAGCCAAGCACACTTTTGAAACTACTGAACGTTTGTCACGTCGATTCAAGGTGTCTGCCCCACCATGTTTCTTTGATTTGGCCTCAAATGAAACCTAGGGAGAAACAAGAATCAGCCAAGATAGAAACAAGGCAAGTGCTTGCATGCCACCTCTCCTGGCCCGTAGAGTGTAAGAGAAGATGCCACATGGGACCCTCTGAAATGTAATTCATACTGTACACTTTGGAGATTTTGATCTGTGCCAAAATCTTGTTCCTGTCAGGTCACGTGGTCAAGAGGAACGTTAGGTCTTTATGATCGCAAAGTGGAAAACCATCCTGACCTCTGTTTGCATATCTTGCTTACCGGTAATCAGCAGAGAAGAAACGTAAAGCAATGTCGAGTACAAAGGAAGTACTTACTATCCAGCATGTTTGTGCCATGTGATATGTTTACCAATGACTCAGTAGACAACGATATAATTTTCACTCGTCAAGGAACTCGTCCTCCCTCATGTCCCTCAACAGAATCAAACCAGGTCGGTCTTTAAGATGTTATCTCTGCACAGCCCTATCTCTGTTTTTGTGTGAGATAACTTTCCCTTACTGTGGACCCATATTGGAGGAAGACCATGCATTGTTCTCATAGCCTGGCCCCTTTGAAATGACCCAGCAGTGAAGGACTGAGGCCCCTAACGCAACCGCACAAACGCATGCACACCTACGTTCTCACACGCACATGCATTACACCCATTCCAGTCACACACACACACGCATACAGTGGCGTATAGGCAGGAGCCTGTCAGCGCTGTAAATGACCTGTGAAGAGTTTCACAGTGCGTGTCATTAGGCAGCTTTAGATTTGTTTCAACAGCGCTTCACCTGAGGGCTTCATTCATGGGCCCCCAGGTATGACCAAGCCGCTGGGGGTAATGCCACATTCCCTTACTCCCTGTACAGAGGCCATGTGTGAGCATGTGGGTGTGTGTGGTTGTGATTTAAGAGAGCACTGTGGTCTAGAATGTATCTATGAGACTGAATAGTCTTATTTTACTTTTTGGGGCATTGCAGAGTAGTTAGTTTGTCAGACAAACTGCTTTTGTGTGCTTAGAAATGTAGTTTTTGTATGAATAAAATGTATGAAAAGGTAATGTAAGTATGGACATGTTTCAGTTAGATAAAACTATATATGGATCATCACACGATTTCACCATACTTCTAAAACATTGCTTTCTGCTGACTCCCTCATTGTTAAGATTGAATGTTTCCCCCCCCCCATGTCTTGATTGTACTCCGGTTATGTGTACTTTAACCTTTTATCCAATCAGATCCCTCATCAGCGCCATGTCATCACCGTGCTCCATTAAGCGTGCTGATAAGAATCCACAGACTTAACCGTGTTTTGAGAAAGGAGACTTGCTCATGGCCAACCCCAGCCAACCAGTACCCCGTCAGCCACATTCCTCCAGCCTATATCTGCCAACACCTTTGCGCTACAATAGCTTTGGCTCTTTTTTCAACATCCCATAATAGGCGGCGTGGGCTGTAATGGTCTGTTGACAGGTTTAGGCTGAGGTAATTTCGTTGCTTAGCTTTACAGTGAGGTGCCAAATCTTCCCCCGAGGAAAAAAGCATAGGTGGGTGGTTAGCTATTAGCTTTTGATCAGCTACTTTGTTGTAGACCAAGTGTTGTTATAAAAAGTAGCCCTGCAAATCATATTTCTATAATCACATAGTCATAATAAACGCCTACTTCAAAGTATTCAAGGTAAAAGTCAACTTAGCTGTTGCTTTGTTGTAGACCCTCAGTTGGATCGTTGGCCTTGTGCTAAATGCTATGTAGCGCTCGAGTTAAAATGGTTCCTGCTGTGCAGAAGCACAAGTTCATTAAGTGAGGCAGGACTGCATAAAGGGACCAACTGAGTGGAACCCCAGCTGTCCAGACTTGCTGTTTACAGCACACTCACACACACACACACACACACACACACACACACACACTCATATATATATATAAACACCATGGAAAATGCAAGAGAATGCAAAACTGTGAGGCCACATGGGCAGAGGCCAGGGGTTCCCCTTCAACAATGAGAAAAGCAGATTGGCAAACATACACATCTGTCAGCTGACCACCCTCTGCGGATGTCCCAAGTTTTCCCCCCGACTACTATCTCCCCCCACCTCCCAGGTCTCCCTAACACACATGCACACAGTTCTGTATGGCCTCTTAAGGGTCACGTCCAGCCTTACCTCAGTTTCCAGAGTGATTGTGGAAGCTAATGATGGGATGGCTGCAGTATTGCTCATCTGGCTTTCATTTAGTCCCAGAAGTGAGGAACATACCTCAAAAGGGCATGGATTTATCTTTGAAAAAAATCCCTTCATATTACTCTTAGTGGTTAACTGAGTGGCTGGACCTGTAGTTGGGAGATGGATATACATTGTGTACATTTGAGTATTTGGATGTAGAATATTGAGTAAGGCAGCCATGTTCCTTCCACAAAACAGAGGAGTAGCAGACACACACATACTTATGTTCTTGGAAACCTGTAAGTCTGGGATGGTGTTTATTGCTTTTGGCACAGTCCGGATTATGTTTACCTGGATCTGGTTAATTGACCGTGGCAGATCAAAGAGGTGGAAAGGGGCTCACAATGGAGATCAGATCAGCGGCACTCTGCAAACAAACACCCTCACACAAGCAGATAGGCAGAAAAACAGTAGATACCAATACAAATGATATACAATGGCTCTCTCACATTTGCTGGTATGCCTTCTACCTCCATTACTGGGACTTTCATAAACAACCAACACTGAGACTAGCGAGATATAAAGCACAGTTAGAGGGGAGAAAGTACAGAGAGAGAGAGAGAGAGTGTGTGTTTGAACTGCAGTCTGCTCCTCACAAGCAAATTGGAAGTCCCCAGTCAAATTACACGAGCTGTTTCCAAATGTTAATAGGCCTTATCAAATCAACAAAGCAACTAAAGATGCAAATCGAAAGATCCGTGCTGCTCATTTAGCAGCTGTTGGAGGGAGGAATTAAACATTTTCCCCTCGTATTCACCCTGTTTTCCTATAAGAGAGGCAGAGATTTGTGTGTTTGTTTGAAGATTCTGTTTTAAACTTCTTTTTTTATTCAAAGCACTGGCACGCTTTCCTTGGTGGCAGGAACATTTAGTCACCAACATGACCATAATGTACAGCAACTTTTCAGTTTTCCTTTTCCTGGTGTTGGAGCTGTGGTGTTTAGTTGAAAACTTGCAGTCTTTTTTAGCCAGAGTGAGGATACCAATGGACTTTGCACTGAAATGGCTTCAATCATGTAGAAGCGGTCAGTACTGTCAGTGAGATAGACTCAAACCATGAACAACAGGCAACCTACACTGGAAAATGTGCTAATAAAATGTTCTACTTCTATACAAGCGCCAACCAAGTGTGGGAACTCTCTCATTTAACATCAGAATGGTGTGTCAGATTTATTGGACATCTTTTCCCAGCTCGTAGAGAAGGTATAATCTTTGCCTGGTAAAACATTTTACAATGTAGTATTATATTGTCACTTGACACCCGTAATCATCATTTGTTGAACGTTGATGTGTTGAACTCAAATAATCGATTCTTGGTCACATTTTTTGTAGGTTTTGCAAATATCCACAATCTACGGATCAGATTAGGTTCATAAAGAAGAAACCGTTATTGATCCCAATCAATCGTGACACACAACCTGCTGCTCCTCTTCTTAGAGTTGTGGACAGCCACATCAGCCCAGCCTGGGGGGGTCGCCATAAGTGCTCACATCATGTCCTGACCAGGGACATAGGCAGGAGAACAAACTGTTTTGTTTCTGAGGGGTTTATTGAGGAGGAAACATGCAAAGTCCACCTAAGCACCGACAGGCACCCACATGTCCCAAACAGGAATGGAGCCCAGGACCTTCTCGCTGCAAGGCACTTAAGTTGTGAATCCTTTTTTCTTCTGCTACTGATATCATCACTGGGCCACGTATGTAACCATGTGTGGCCAGTAGGTTTTCCTCTCACATGCATACGGTACACACACAAACACCAATGACATTGATGTCTCACCCGACCATGTGGAAACATGCATGCCCATGTCACACAAACCACCTTGACATACCAAGCCCATGTACACACACTCTCATGTACACATTCTCCCAGTTGAGGTTACCGTGGAGGGATTTTAATCTACATGTGAAATGTGCTCTCCTACGCCTCGCATTGTGACTCGTCAGCAGTGTGAGCATAGACCCTGTTTCATAAAGCCTTGCTCTATTGATTGGATGGGTTTCAGTGGGAACACACAAACACACACACACCCACACACACACACACACACACACACACTAGTGACTTTGTTGTAAAGGCAGGAGGGAGAGGGCTAAGTGTCAAGTCTGGCGTGATGGGTGAACATCAATCATGGCTTGTCAAGCTTGCCTTTTTTCTCCCCCTCTCCAGCTTTTTTCTGCCTCACTGATCAGTCTTTGTTTTGAGTGGCGCAGTAAAGAATGCAGCGGGACTACACAGACAAGCCTCAAGTTGTTTGCAGGTGCTATCGGCCACATGCAGCTGCCAATTACAGCCCTTGTCATTTCCATACTAGCCTCCAGGTTATGGTGAACATTGAACATGATGCACTTTAATAACTTAGTTGGGTACATGTGTATGGCCTTGTAATTGCCACCTGATTGTGCGTGTGAGTGTGCATGTCTTTCTTTGAACTTCATGTTTAAATTCAGATACATTTGGGATGAAAAGATATCCTGGATTAATTGACTTTCCAAGAAAGTCTATATGAACTGTATGAATCAACCTGGGACAAATGCAGCGTCTTTCATTGAAACATTGTGTTTCCCTTTTTGGAAAAACGTTCACTTCAAGCTGTGCCAAACACTACAATAAACTTTTATATCTTCTTCTGGTACCAAGTTGTTCCTCTATTTGTTATTATGTTGTGTGTTTTGGAGGTATGTACTGTGTTATATTTGTAATGGGCTGCAGGTCTAGGGAGATGTTTTCAATTACTATTTGGTAGAACGGCTGATGGTAAGACAATCAAGCACAGAGCTGCAGATTGACTTTGTGTGTTTGTGACTCCATTTATCTGAAAACACCTACACAATGCACAACTAATGCATCAAATGAATACCACAATGACATGATGTTTGTTACATGGATGAAAAATGCTTGTTTGCTAGTGCATTACACAGTAGTTCAGTGCAGACTGAAATAGCCAAGACGCAGATGGAGAGAATTCATGTTTAATCTCGGCTACCGTAGCTCAAAGCAAAGAAAAGTCACAACTCCAAGGTGTGTAATACTTCAATAATGAATGCATTCTCTTCCAATGATTTATTCAACTCCCTACTTTTTTAGCCTTTCAAATGGATGGTTTTAAAAGTGGTCTGGACAAAATGTTTATTTGTTTTTAAAATTTGAGCCTTATATGTGTGTGTGTGTGTGTGTGTATATATATATATATATATATATATATATATATATATATATATATATATATATATATATATATATATATATATATATAATTGTAGCATTGTTTCTACACAAAACTGTCTTGAAAGGTTCACTGACACACTTCAGTACAATATCCCAAAACGACCCTGCTTCTGTGAAAAACACACACTAACACACTTACTCACAGAAACACTTACACGCGGATAGGATTAGAGGAGCACATTGGATATTTATGAGCCAACCGTAGTGCATCACATTTACCCCCTTATCCATTTAAAATATTAAAATAATTCTCTCCTAATAACACTACAGTGGAAACAAAATAAAGACAACAAAAGTTGAGATCATTTGCATATCAACTTTATAAAACATATTTTGATAGAATGCATTTATATTTGCTTTCTCATGGAAGGTGAACCACATCCAAGTGTGTGAGGACATACAGTAATGGGTTAAACTACAAAACAAACAACAAATACAATTTAAAGGATATATTATGTACAATATGTGAATAGATCATGTTTGCGTCACTGGTGGACCTTTAAACAAATGTGTTATTATTATAATATACCATTATCACTTAATTGTAAGCTGGGGCATGGATTTAACATGCATCAGAAACGTTCTTATATCATAACCAGATTAAAGGAAAACGACTGAACTTGTACAGTAATATGCGGTGTCAACTTCAAGTTCATGTCATTGAACATCTTTGTGGTCTTCTAATGATCTATCGTGTATTCCCTTAAAGGGACCATTCTCCTCCGTTCTTCTTTAGCCTAGACTACATTACCTGAAGAGTCAGAGCCACAGAGCTGCAACAGTGACATCTAGTGTGTCTACATCCTTGCAGGGCCACAGTGGTACACACTCTAGTTTGGCAGGACACTACCAGGCTTACCCAGCCCCAACACACCTGGGTCTACCAATCATGTGATGGGTCATTCATTGTCTCATAAGGGAACACCTATATTTTGGGAAATGTTGTCAATTTTGGGAAATAAATAATTCACACATAGATCCATCGGCTCATTTCAAAAGTCTTAAAAATGTGAAACACCATTGTCAGTAGTAAATCAAGTCAGTGTAGCGTTGCTCTTATCTCTGGTTGTTATAAGACTCCGGGCATGCGCACCGACACACCCCAACGCAGACGATGCCTCCACCCCGACACAGAACCACGCATCTCCCAAAACACTGCATCTAACCAGTGTCTGCCTCTCCTCTCTCAGCTGCGACCCTCAGCCCCAGGCTCTCTCCACAATGAAATTTTCATGCAGCCATATGGAGGAGTGTTGGTGATCGAGATTTACTGTCAGGGAGGCCTCCCGCCAGAGACCATGAGGAAGCTGGAACATATTGCTTTCTGTAAATCAGAGGATGTGAGAAGAGGGAGAGGGGAGACCTCCTCAAGGCTCAGGACAGACCTATTCCTAGAATTCAGACCCCAAGATTGTGTGTGTGTGTGTGTGTTTGTTTGTGTGTGTGTGTGTGTCAGTCACATACTTAATCAACATGTTTGGCTAGTTTGGTGAGAGTATTTAGGCCAATTCCTACACAGAGTGACAAGAAGTGGAAGTGGTGAGGTGAAAGAGAGGAGGGACAGTACAGGAAACCACAGATGTGTATCAGCTATCATTTGCTATTTGTATGTACAAATCTCAACGTATTTACTGGCTGTGTGGCCCACCATTAGGATGCAGCAAATAACAGGCTCCGTTAGTTTGAGAGTGAAACATGTTTAACACAAAAGGTGACCTCAAGCCCCAAAATCTCTCCATGTGAATGCGTCAGAAGACCAATCAGAAAGCAAATGATGAAAGCTATTCTGCATATCTGTATGTGACATGGAATAGGCCAACAAGTTTGACGGGTATTGTCGAAGATCAGAACTTCCGCAACAATGACCTGCGGTGACAAAGGAGACGAGCGGAAGGCTCAGAAAACACCCATCAGTCATCGCTCCACCCCAAGCTCTTCTTGTCAGTCACCAAGGTTCATTACCGCAAAGCAGTCCTTTGGATTTGAAAGAAATAACCCACTTCCTGTTGCTCCACACCATCTGAATGTTGACCATAATCAGGACACACAATCAACAATCTGTAATTGAGAGCAGTAGATATGAGGTGTTGATAACCGTATGATTAACAGGTTAAATATATATATTATCAAGACTAGATATTAACAAGAGTATTATAGTAGTGTATATATAAATAGTTTACTCTTCTTGTACGCTGTGTTTTCTAACAAACCCTTTCCACGTTCAATATCTCCTCTTTTCAGTATCAATGAGCCTCATGACACACTGCTCGTTCCATTTGGGAAGCTTGTTCCCTCGAGTTCATGTCCCAGCTTCCCCGTGAGGCTCCCGCCTTTGAACCTGAACGCACTCCGAGACAGATCAACAAGGGCCTCAAATGTGAACCAGATTCCCGGATTTGGGAGTGGGGAATACTGAAGGTTCTTAGGAGGTCCTCCACCCACTGTCTTTCCACATAGCTTGTTAGCATTGATTCAATAATTGTCCGGCTTTTGGGATGCTGTTTGCGCGAGCCATTTGATGTTGCTCGGGCCAGTTGCTGAACATGTGGTAACTGACTGACCCCTCTGAAAATCACAAAATGTGTTGTCAGACTTACAGCTCGATTTTAGCGTCAATGATTTTCCTAAATGGTTTAAATAGTGTTTCCCGGTCTCTGCCCTCACATCTTCTCGTGCTTGGGTTTGTGGTGAACAAGGCCTCTTTCCTCTGAGGGAAACCCTGAAAGAGAGCCAGTGTCAGTTAGGAGCAATGTCAACAACAGGGCTTAGGTCCACAGGTCCGACCGCACTGACCCAACCTCGCCAGCTCACACATTCCCTGCGTTGCTAACACACCACAACAATCGCTCCTTTGTCGGCAGTGATTGATGACACGCTGGAATTTCATTCACGGCCGCCCCGTGTTTGGGGGTTACCGTGACGACCAGGTGAAAACAGAGCGTGGTAGGATATCAGGTTTCCTGACCTTGAACACGAGGGGTAGGGGTGGGGGGGTGGAGCGGTGGAGAGAGAGCAGCAACAAGAGAGGTTTCTGGAAAGGTTATGCAAACAGTTATTGTTGGTTATCACCTCTTTTAACAGATAAGCAGGGGAGTTATCTCGTCCAAAATGTTTGTTGTTCCCTGGGACGATCGATTATAGCTCACGGTGTGACTTCATCATTCTCATTGGTGACTTCTGCCCGTGGGAAACTTCTGCTTGGCGTTGGGCTCTCTCTTTGCGACTTGGCCCTCCGTGAACTGATAACAAAGCTATGTGAGATTGCTATGATCTTCTGTTTCCCTGTCATGGTGTAAAAGTCTTGCTGATAAGAGATACGCCTGGATAATGTTTCCTCTCTCTTTGTCTTCTGCTTTGACTCTTTGTTGCTCTCTTTCTCTTTCTCTCTCTCTTTCTCTCCCCACACACCAACACAAACAAATCAGACACACATACAGTACAGTACAGTATGTTAGAGTGCACACATGCACGCATAACATACACTCTCTCATTTAATGGATATGGCCTCTTGGTAAAGTGCACTATTAAGAAGGATGCACATAACAAAGCTCTGATGCAATATTCATGCCTGCTCATTCAATGCTGCTAATGCTTTCGCCTCCATTGCGAGACACAGTTGCATTAAAACTAATGCTTTGTGCTTGTGTTTATAGTGTGAAGCTATAAAGGGATGTGGTATATTTGGTGCACTATTTGCCACTTGTAAAACAGGCATTGAAAGTGAACAGCATCTTAACCAGCTTTATTGGGCATTCTCAAGTCATTATTAGACGTATAAATTACATTTGCCATTCAGATTGAAAAATAAGTATTAGGGGAAGTTTGAAAATATATATTTTTGTTAAACGTTCAAGGGCCTGATGCCTGTTGTCCCCATGTCACCTTAAAAATCCCACGGAAAGCAGAAGAGTTGGTGGCTCAGACTTCAAAGCTGGCTGTTGAAGGAACCTAGCTGGTGTAGCTGAGCTCAGAGTTTCTGCAGCTCCTAACATGCAATAACATATTAATGTATGGAAATGCAAGAGCTCCAGTCTCCGTCTGCCTCTCATCCAACCATGAATTATTAACACCTATGGCTGCTCCATTATGCACACTGCCCACCACTTAGGACCACCCTCCCTAGCATAGCACTACACCATGGGTACCCTCACACACACACACACACATATATAGATAAACTTGAGTGTGTAGAGGCACATCATGCGCACACGTTTGCCTTCACACATACTGTTCATGTGCACGCACATATTTTTTCTCTCCAAACCCCCCCCCCCCCCCCCCCCACCACCACCACCACCACACACACACACACTCTTCAAAATGCGTTTTTTTTCTTTGGTTTCCGCTTCGGGGGTATGCGATCGACACCACACCCAGACATTAAAGCGTAAAGGACATTGTTGTAGAGCAAACCAAATTGTTATTCACTGACTTGTCTTCCAAAGCATGGGCCCTTCCCCTTTATTTCTACCCAGTACAAACCAGACTGAAAGAGGATCAACATAAAAGGGCGAGCACCTTTAGGGCAACCTTGTGATGATAGCTTTACGGGCCTGACTGGAGTAATGGCATCAATTATGAGACAATGTACTTGAGATTGGCCATGGTGTCAGCCTACAGCTCTGCCTCCCAATACTGCAAGCCTCTGATATTGATGCACAGTAGGAAGGTAGACACGTTCACAACCAGTTGTCTGTGTGAAAGCTAAACTGTTGCTATGGTCTTAATGACCAGTAAGGTAAGGCAAACAACCAGAACTGTGGGTGGACTTGTTCAGTTATTTTACAAAACAATAAGGCTCCCGTAATCCAACGAGGCGCTAGAATAGTTGACGTTTGTGATGGACCTACTATCACGAGCGAGCAGTGTGCTGTTATCATCCAAAAACACTGTGTGTTACGAATAATTCCCGAAGTTAGCATCTAACTAGGATGTCAGTCCCACTAGTACTAGCACTACACAATACATACAGTCACCAGAGTGTCTCAACAGCTTGGGTGGTCCTTAGTGACTTTCACCCCCTACTGTGCTCAGACAGTTAGACGCTAGCCTCCAGCTAATCAATTTATCAGCAGGTGTAGGACTTGCCCTCCCTTTGCCTTTTGAAAAACTCTGTTGTTGTGTTGTGCTGTGTTGTTCTATGTTGTGTTGTGCTGTGTTGTGCTGTGTGGTTTAGCTGTGCTGCTAAGATTGTCTTCTCAGTTCACAATTGGAATAGTTAGCATTTGTGGTGAATGAATCGAGCTGACTTTTCCTATTGGTTTGTACATTCCATGTCAATTCAGGTCCTAATCTAGTTTTATTTAGCACATGAGTATATTGAGAAGGCAAAGGCAGTACTGTAAGTAGAACGGACAACCAAACTAGCCATTACCAAGGTTATCTCCCCATGAAAGATGCATGCAATTATCAGCCCTCTAGCACCTCAGTCAGTTTCCAGCCAACCTCATCCATCACAGGGAAACTGGATCCACTGGGGCCTCCATTCCAGATCTGCTGTGTTGGTTTCCTCGCACACCACAGCAGCTAGCGCTAACAGGCTAACACACAACACAAGCCTTTGGATAGCCATTTTGTAGTGGGGAGGGGAAACATTACACTAAAAACATGACCTCATCTCTGATGAGGCGATTACTGAAACAGTGCCTGTAATTTAAACGTGACTTGATGTAACATGTTGAACCGAAAACCAAAAGATTGCCGTTTGTGGGCCAGTAGGTTCTGTGTTTTAGATATCTGGTCGTCTTAATGTGGTCTGTGTTTGGAAATGAGAGCCAGACTATTTGATG